>NC_135439.1:11556876-11811876 GCF_051991255.1 Vanacampus margaritifer
GGGAGGAGCCTTCTCTATTGGGAGTCCTTATCTGTGTGTCTTCTCCAAATATTTTTCAGATTATACCAGACCCCTCATGACATTTGTTTTGGTTATTTGAGCACGATTTGGGACTGATTAGGTGAGTATACATTCAGTTAGTTGCCTCCTCTTTTAATTAAAAATATACAATTGAGTGTAATATACAATATAATTCATTGCAGTTGACAACAAAATAGTTGTAAAGAAATGCGTGTAAACGATTTGGCACCTGAGGCAAATTTTAAGGCAACTTGCTACATAGGAGAACAAGTACTATGAATGAGTCAAGTTAGTGGTTCGTACTGACTGCTTGTAGGAGGGCAAAGGCCAATGAAGCTGAAGTGCTATTATGCAAGAAGGCCCTCGTGGAGACTGTGGGGGCGGATGAGAAGCGTGAAAAGGCAAGATAGAAGATGAATTTCTTAAGATATATACCATAGGAAAGACATTTCATTTCATCATATATGAGCTAATTTAAGAACATAGTAAAGATACAGAGTCAACCAAGGACGTTTCTAACCAAATTCAGGCATACAGCACAAATTAGGTCAGCATCTACAATTTTGTTGATGACCCAAATTAGCTTGGCTTTGCTTATTTGATTGGTGGAATAGTTTTCATGTCTCTGTCTTTCGTTATTTATAAAACTTTTACTCCACTACATTTCCTAAATAAAATTTATATTTATGTGATTGATATTCATCAATGGTGAAGACACTTTTCAACTAAAACGTCAGAAATCACAATGTCCCATAGTGAGACATTGAAGAGGGCCACAGAATTGTGTTCCTCGCTCTCACAGTAAGCTTAGAGCTATAGTCAGAAAGGTTTGAAAAGCACATCGCAATATACTTATTTATTAATAAATGATAGCTTCTAGTTTCAAAGGTTTACGTGCTGCATCAAAGAGATGGACTATCAGTCTTGAAAGTACGTGGCAGCACATTATCTATTCCCTTATTGTTTATACCTCGACATTTTTCCTGATAATTTTATATTAAAATGTTTGCTTTACAAACCATCTTTCACTACGGAAAAAAAAAATCATGTTGAAGGCGAATGTGTCTCTAAAGAAGGAAGTGAGTTGTAGCGGCCTGGGAAATGTTTTTGTGTGCATGGGTTAATCTAAAGCAGCACAGGAAACACTACACAATAAAGGCACTACTCTATGGCTCCCGTGAAAGTTGAACTACGGAAACGCTGACGTTATAAAGACAAGGGAAAATAAATTCAAATAAAGTTTGCATAACGATTTATTAGGGTTCTATTTTACCTATAACGGTGCCGCTAACGGGAACCGAGGAAAACACTTAAAAACAAACAAAGCTAAAAAGCGGGTAATTAGCTGAAACCTTCGAGGTTTAAAGGTTTTGTCTTACGAGCGAATGTTATGTTTAGGTGGTTTAAACAAATATATCGTGTCGTCGTCTTTTGACAGGAAACTCAAACTTCCTGTAATGAGCTTCTTCCCGAATTCCGATTCATCCGCAACCATGGCGGCTGGCGGTAAGTCACCAATTTCCTCATACTATTGTTCACCAAGTTACTAGCAACATGATACGTTTAATTTGCATTTTAAAAGTTGACTTCGAAATTATTTTTGTGATTTCTATTATTTTCCCTTTCCGTTTGCGCAAGTATCATGATGTCACGTGACTACCACACGGAACCATAAATACTTCTTTTTTTTTATACACAACACAATGTATAGTTTGTCATTGTATGAGAGGTAGCTAACACTTGACTGTACTGTGTGTTGAATGTAAACATGCAACTTAATGTGTTGACTAGTAAGTGTCCACTGAGAGAAAATGAAGAGTGTTTTCTTTCTGGTTGGAGGTGGCAGGCTTGTGCAAACACATTTTGGAATCCCATGAGCTTTGCTCTCAGGGAGTGATATGCATGATAAGCTTCAGTGTCCAAACTGCAGAGTAACACAGGAAAAATTCTTAATATTAATAGTAATAGTAATAGTAATAGCAATAGCACACATTGGCAACATCAAAAACATGTTACCAGGTAAGGTTGAGTAGTTTGGCTTAATCAAGAGTGCAGCTATATTGAATGTTGGTTCTCGAGGGTCGACTCTCTTAAAAAGTGGGCCATTATGGAAAGGCTGCATACTACCGAACATGTTTTTGTATGTCTACCATTGTCATAGCTGAGCTGGAGCTTATCATAAGTGACTCTGGGCGAATGGCACTACAACCTGGACTGGTCACTAGTCAATCACATATAGAGACACACAACCACTCACAATTTATGGACACTTAAATCTTTAATGAACCTACCATACATGATTTGGGATATGGATGAAGCTGGAGAAAACCTGCTAATACGCAGTGGGAGAATATGCACAGTCCAAACAGGATTCAAACCTAGAACCTCGGAACTGTGAGGCAGACATGCTAATCACTAGGTCACCCTGCTGCTACTATTTAAAGCTACTTTAAATCTGCATCCGGCTACACAATAAATATTTGTAGACCAACCAGTGATGCAGGATTTTCACTTGTAGCTGCATAAATCATTGTCGTCACTAGGTGGCGATGTTGGCTGTTCATGCTTCAGTCTGACTGCAAAAGCAGTTGAAATCCTAAAATATACTAAACACCTTAAGCTTAAGTTTAACCATTTAAAAAATGACACAAGCTATTTCACAGGTGTTGGCGTCCTTATAAGAGCAGGTTATTATTTTCAAAAGACAAAAGAATAATGTCATTATTGTTGCAGTTTATAGGGACTTAATGTAAATCTTCAATATAAACTTTTTGACTAAACAATAAGAACAGCAATCAATGCGGTATACTTATTTACCACATGTTGAATTGTTGACAGTATTGCTTGTCACTGTTAATATTAGTTGACAGCTGGTGGTCTGAGAAGAGAGTGTTTAGGCTGCGTGTCTTCCATCTGAACTTTCCAGAAGACGATTGGGGACAGCTATAAGGCTGGTCTATTTGAGTATCTTCACTCACCTTTCCAGTGTTTTTTCCCCCTTGCCTTTTTGCAGTCTGGTTGTGTATCCGTGCTATTTTTAGACCAGTGGGGGGAAAAAAAACTTTTGTCCTTCGCTCACCTTCCTGCTCAGTCCATCTTGTGGCGACACACTCTCACAACCATAGTGCCCTCCTGCAGTTGGATTCCCATACATTAGCTGCTTTGATTCTCCGGTTGCTAGGGCAACCAAGGAGGATGGCCCTCAGCAGGAGCTGGGCGATCCTTGCTTTTAGCGTTGCTTTTGACCTGCGGCTGGTTGGGAGGAGGAGGAGCCAACTCTGCAGAGGAGCCTCTCAGGGCCTCGCGTGGGTCCTGCCGCCCGGCTGCCCCAATGTGGGACGGAGCTCAAGCGTCAGAGCTGCTTCTCCTCCCTCCCTCTGCTGGCCACGGCGCAGCACTAACTGGCTTCGCTCCACTAGCTGCATGAATGCAGGCAGCAAGATGTCAGCATCCTTCTCCACCGGAGACAGCTCAGGGAAGCCCAAGCCCCCGTTTCGCAAGAGGGGGAGCCTGCAGAGCACCACCAGCCCTGGTGAGTGTGGATGAGGCGGGATTCTTTAGAAGCAGTTTAACAAGCTAAATATTTGACATTGTATTAGGTAGAGTGAGAGGCTTGAGCTGTTTACAGTGGTAGCGAATTTTTCTGAAGCGAATAGCCATGCACTTCCCTTTTTAAAAGTTTTCTCCAAGCTGCCAAATTGTAGTAATTAGCATAAATTCAATGTCAAAGAAAGAGTTGTGAAGAACACATTTGAATGTGGCTAAATATTGGAAATAGACATTTCTAACTGTGCATATTGAGATCCACTTGCCTCCCTCTTGCAGTGGTGACAGTTTTATCATTTGGGCTTGGCTAAGCGTCATCCTTATCTCTGCTTGCACTTTTGTTTTGCACAGCTGTGCAACCAATCTATCTTGTCAATTTACCTCACTCATTATGTCACTAGCAAGGAATTACGACATTTTCTGCGTATGTTCCTATGGCAATATAGCAGGTCTGGTAGGTCATATTAAATAGTAATACTGTAATCACATTTCATTTTCTCATTCACAGTTTGACAGAAACCCCAATACAACTATTTACAGACGTTTAGTTCTTGATATTACAGTGGATGAGTGGTTAGCACACCTGCTTCACAGTTCAGAGGTTTGGGGTTTGAATTTTGTTCTCCTTGTGCTTGTGTTTACTTTCAAACAAACAAAAAGGCTTAAAATGCTCATAGGTGTATAATAGTCGTTTGTACGTGCCATTGGCTAGCGACCCGTCACGGATGTACCATTTGACTCAAGTCAGCAGAAGTAGGTTCCAGTACTTTTATAGTGGTACACGTGCACAACAACTTTTACTATCAGCCCAAGAAGACTTGAGGATACTTAACAAGAACTCAGTTCAACAAATTTCATAGCATTAGCTTTGTGTGTGTATATAGCCTTTTTCTTTTTTTGTTTCTTTTAAGACACCTAATCAAAAGAAAGATCAGCCTCAGCAAAGGCTGTTGGTTGAGCATTGTGAAGATAAGGACTGCTTAGAAGTCAACTGCTAATGTTAATGCTAGCAGCATTAGCCTCTAGTAGCTAACAACCAATTAGCTAGCTTTGGCAGGATTTATCTTCTTCTGATACAGTTTAAATAGTATTGTATATATATATATAATATATATAAATAGTTTAAGTTTTACACCTGTGTAACAATTACTGTTAAAAGTTAAGAGACTGTTGTAGTTAACATTTTAGTTATTTAAAACGTTTACTGTACTGTGAAGGTTTTAGCATCCTGACTGGCTGACGGAGTGGTTTGGTTAAATTTAACTGATTTCTTACTGGAAATTTTACTTAGTTCTTTAAGGTTCCACTGTACTGGTTTGTCAATATTTTGTCTGCATGTCTTATGTGTCTAATATCTGTACATGCTTTTAGATTAGTTAGTGTGACGAGGTCATTGTAGTTCAAGTGGAGGGTTGAATGTCTGCTGGGTGGAGGCGATTAAGCAGCAACAAGACCAGCGATTCATCTTTGAAGCAATTACACGTTAATATTGATTACATTATGCAACTGCGGTACAGTACTAGCGCGCTACAAAGTGCAAATGTGTGTTTATGGGGGTGCTGCAGTGGACACTGTACCGTGTTCGCTGAGGAAACCCGTCTTTGCTGCAGTAATAAATAACTTAGAGGTCTCTGCAGCCTTTTTCGTGCTCTCAATTAGTCGCCCGGCTGAACCGTCAGAAGAGCCGCATGCGGACCACTCAAAAGTCCTTGTAAGTCTTACGGTAATTTTAATGACAAATTATCTACCATGGAAGCATCTGCTGCATTGTCATTTGAGCAGCTCATGTTTGAGTTTTTACTAGTATAAAAATAAACTCAGCTCTCTTGATAGGCTTCTAAATAAATTCCCATCTTGGATGCCCTAGTGCATTTGAAATAGTTCTCTTAGTGTTGATTTTTTATTTATTTATAAGCAAATGTGGATTAGTCTGTCAGTTTCTACATCTGCAGGGGGCTCCCTCCCACCGGAGCCCCTTCGGCATCACATGAAGCAGAATAAGTAATGTTGCACTATAGTTTTGCAGGCTGGTCTACATGTCGTGATATATAGATGCTAATAAAGTGTCTGCCTGAGAGCGAGGTGGAGTGAATTTCTATCTAAATTACTATGATGTGATCCCTCCCTTTTTCTACACAAACCTTTTTACACTTACTTTCTACATAATGACAACCAAAACAAGATAAGTACAAAAAATAAATAAATCATAGATACATAGAATAGCATTCATTAGGGCACAGACAAGGCAGAGCAATTTTAAACACGTCTGTCCTTGCTTGCCTGAAAAATCTTGATGTAGGCCATGCAGCACCCGTAAAATCCTGTAGGTGGCGATAATGTGCTTTAAAATGAGTGCCTACTACCTTGCTATAGCCATGTTTTTTGACAGCAGCGCCATCTGCTGGATGCGGCAGGTGGCTCCCTGAACTGGAATCAAAATGTGTTATTTCTTAGTGTGCTAGCCCTTTAAAAAGTTCAGTGGGAATCATGATTATATTTTTGCATAGCCATACAACCAAACTAGCAGGCTAACTAAAAAAAATAAAAATAAAAGACATAATTTTTGTTGTAATCCTTGCAAGAGCAGCATGCCCCAGGTGTATTGTGGCTGTAGCCGACATTGTGTTTGCTTTGCCACATTACCTTAACTGACATTTTCTACAACCCATCTGGGTCATGTGCTGTCACCCTGCAGACCTGCAACTACACTAAACAGTCAGTACTAGACTTTTAGTGGATTTTTTTTTTGCTGTTTTTCCTCGGGCGATAATAAAAAAACTTTGCTGTCCTATGTCCTGACAATATGACATATTTTGCATAATGCTTAATACAATGTTGAATATTGAAATTAAGTTGATTTAAGATTTGACTCGAGAGACTGTAGTCGTAGTACACTCACCTGTTATTTTTTATTCACAAGCTATAATACCAGTTCAGTCAGTGTAATTTTATAGTTATGTGAAAGCTTCGTGACTTCTTGGGTTTCTCTTATTTCCTTTTTTTTTTTTAGATGATATGACATCAAAGACCTCTTTGAACGACGTTTTTGATACATTTCTATGGTGTGTTTAGCGGTTTACTTGGTGTTTGTATGGTAAATTCGACACCCTTCTGCTGCTATGTATACCTTGTATATGACAGAAAATGTCTGTCAGTGGTGGAAAAGGGATTCTGGGAGGGCCTCAGAAGCCATCACCCTAACAGGTGGCACAGATAATAATACAAGGCCGAGCAGATCCTCCGCAGAGCCACAGTATGTGTCTAATCACCCCCACAGGCCCAAATACACTCAGCTGGAGACATAATAAAACATCTGCTGGACACAATGAGACGACAGTCGGTGAGAATGGAGCCTTTATGTTTCTTTATTAATTGGCTAAATCCCACACAGCATGAATGTGGATTTGAAAGAATGCCCCCTGCTGGATCACATGGTGTACTAGGCAAACATGCTCTCTACAGGCCCCAGTACGGAGTCATCGCACAAACCAATTCATGTCAACAGGGATGATTTACAGCATTTGATGGATGACGGATTGCATTGCGTCGCTTAAATCCGGTTAAGCTCGATACTTTGCTTGATCCCTGCCTCAGCCACTTCCTTTTGTAAAGTCTCAGAGATCCATTTTCGTTGGACTCCATCTCGTTTGATCCCGAACGAAGGCATGTCGACTGACGTATGACATATCCCGTCACCTCAGCAGGTCGAAGAAACTCTAGGTCACTGTCACTATGTTTGCTTGCAAACGCACACAGTGTGTATCGTGTAATGTACATATTGCCTCGCTATAAGAGCATAATGAGCTTCATGAGTTTTATTATAAATTGGCTTTAAATATGAGTTTCTTGTAGGTGCGGTCAGAACACAATTGTGAAGCAACATTCTTTTTATTGCATCCACCTTTGGACTTGTCATAATGTATGTATGTACCTTGACACATGTCATATAACATTGTTGCAATATTATGCACTTATTGTGAAACTGACACAAAGCAGGAGATTTTCAAAATTGTTTCTTTGGTAACGTGTGATCTTCAGTGTGTATATGTTCTGCTCACTTCCCTTTGTGTGTGTAATATTAGTTTGTATTTATGAATGATGAGCTGTAGAGAAGATAAAGGGTTTTGAGGACCCATCTGTAAGCATCTGTAAGCGGAAACAAAGAGTTTGACACAAAGTGCACAGATGTGAGGAGTCCGTTTTTTTTTAGCGGTGAATTCACACGGGAATTTTTGTGCAATGTTCCAGATTAGCTCCCTGCTGCAATGTCTGTTTTTGTTCCTTGTACTGGGAAACAAAGAGCACAGCTACTCCCATGTGCCACAAATTAGCGCTCTGAAAAAGCAAGACTGGTTCAGTGTTTCCCAACCATAACTGAGCCGAGACACATATTTTATATTAGAAATTTCTCATGGCACATCAAATGGTGGATACACAGATTAATTGTACCTTCTGTTATATAGAGGAAAGAGCATTTAATTATTTTTGCCTTTCACTATATGTTGCTAACGAAGATACACTATGAACAAATATACATTATTATGTAAGAATGTATATGTCTGTATGGTACTACTCAGTAATCAACTCAACGTTAGCATTTTATAGCTCCACAAAGTGCTGTACAGACACATACTACTACTACTACTACTACTACTACTACTAATTATTATTATTAATAATAAAATCCCAATTATTAATATTCACATCTAAGGACAGTTAACTAAAAAAAAAATAAGTTTAACTCATTCGCTGCATTAACGGCTATAGACGTCAAAATAGTAAGAGTATAAACAGTACTTTTTATTGTACATTTAGAACCGATATAAAATTTGTGATTAATTGTGAGTTAACTAGTGAAGTAATGCGATTAATTATGATTACAAATTGTAATCGCCTGACGCCCCTAATTTTTTATAATCTTTTCTTTAAAAAAAAAAAGAACAACGAAAAGATTATTAAAAATGTTTTTAATTGTTTTTTTATTGCTTAAAAAAAATGAAGAAAATATAAAAAAAATAGGGGCGTCAGGCGATTAATTTTTTTCGTAATTAATCGCATGACTTCACTAGTTAACTCACGATTAATCACAAATTTTATATCTGTTCTAAATGTACAATATTTTTTTCTAGGTTTTCATACTGTGGTTAACAAAAGTGGAAAAAATGTGAAACTAATAGAAATAGTTCAAATAAATTTTTGACATCTTTAGCCGTCAATGGCAGTGAATGAGTTAAAAACAAACAAACACGTGAGCAAGCCACAGTGTTCAAACACCCATTAACCTCAGGATGTACCCATTATCACATAACCCTGCAAATAGTAATGTACGCTAACAATAATGAATAAATGTTCATATTTAGAGTGATTCATTTCCATGTTGTGAAACATCGCCCTGGCTACAAGTGAATCAAAACAGGAAAACAAAGTTATAATTTTTGCAAACATAGCATATAAATAAGTTTGCCTCCACGTTAGAAATAAAAAGATTTTGCAAGAGGCAACTTTGTTTACAAGGAGGAGGAGGTCGGTCGGTCGGAGAGTGGGCGTGGCCTCCTCCATTTTAAAGCACACTGAAGGCTGAGGTGGTTCGGCCCGGTCCCTCCCCCATCCCCTTTTTTTTTTTGCCACGTGGTTTGTTCCAGCCCAGTATTTAAATCCGGTTGCTTCAAGTCGGTGCTGTGTATGCTCTACAAACCGGCGAAATCCAGGAAGCAGCTGAGAGGCACGCAGGGAAAAAAAGAAAGAAAGCGAGAGGGGCTCAGTCTGAAAACAGTGGGCGGAGCCAAATCAACACCATACTGACAGCACAACAGGAGAAGCCAAAAGGAAAAAGAAGGGACATTGTGCGATCCTGGCGCGAGAGCAGCTTATGTTGTAGGACGGAGAATATCCCGTCTCTCGCCCTCTTATCTGCTGTCATTCTGTGTCGTGTACCGGGCCAGCGGGGGAGGGTACATCGACTGTCCCAGGCCTAGTTAAATGTCCCAGCATCCCGCAGGAGCGCACAGCGGGCCACTGCGACAGTAACTGTGAAAGCAGAGGAGGTATTGTAACTTACACTCATACATAATTCCATAACGTCAATACTGTTCTACAAGTTTCAGCATCTTCTTTACGGTCGACACCGAAGGTTCTTATCATTCAAGGAATGTTACACAAGCCCCAGATGAGGTGTTGGGAAACTCTTGTTGGGGTGTAATATGCTGACAGCCTGTTTTCCTTCTGGGGAAGGACATATGGAAGAGGCGGCTGCGTCATGCATTTGCTCGGCTGCTCTGTTGCTATGATGCTGATCTTGGCAAAGCTTGATGGGCTTGAGTTTATTGCAGTGGGTGGACGTTCGGGGCATCTGCGACGGTGCTGTACCCCCCCCCCCCCCCCCCAGTGGCTTGATCAGTTCCGAGCATAATGAGCTGCACACATGCTGCAAGACTGTGCAGTCAGACAGTCATTGCCATTAGGGAGAAGAGACACATTAGTGTTTTGAGGGCCAGTGTTTTCGTGTGAGCAGCTTGTGATTTAGTGTTATGTGATGGTGTATGACAGACTGTGGTCTGCTGTTTCCTCATAGAGGCCGTGGCAAGGTTTCCTGTCTAACTCCTCTGACGGTAAACAAAATGCCATCCTCCCTACTAACAAATCCAGTTTGCAAACAAGAGTTGCACAAGGCAAACGTCAATTTGTTCAGCTGCAAGATCATTTTCAAGACGAGGACCCAAAGTGGAGGTTTATTCTCATCTTTGGTTGCTAAGGAGCATCTGTGTATTTCTTTGGACTCTAAGGGAAGAAAGTGAAATCTCTAAAGGGAAAAAATACAATTCTAAAATTGGGCTTTACACGATCAGAATTTTTGGGCCGATCGCCAATCAAGGAACAGGAAAAACAGTTTACATGATGGTGCAATATATCTATTCAACTCATTCACTGCTATAAATTCATAAAAAAAATATATATATTAAAAATTAGGGGCAAGAGGCGATAAAATGTTTTTAATTGTAATTAATCACACGACTTCACTAGTTAACTCACGATTAAGCACAGATTTTATCTGTTCTAAATGTACAATAAAAAAAATCTAGGTTTTCATACTCTTGTTAACAAAAGTGGAAAAAAATGTTAAACTAATAGAAACAGTTCAAATAAATTTTTGACGTTTATAGCCGTCAACGGCAGTCAATGAATAAAAGAAAATATTATAAAAAATTCGGGGCCATGAAAGTTTTTAATTGTAATTAATCGCATGACGCCACTAGTTAACTCGCGATTAGTCACAAATTTTATGTACAAAACTAAATGTACAATTAAAAAAATCTAGATTTTCAACAAAAGTGGAAAAAAAATGTTAAACTAATACAAGTAGTTAAAATTAATTTTTGACGTTTATAGCCGTCAGTGGCAGTTAATGAGTTAAACAAGTTTTCTATTTACACTCGACTGCCACCATTTGTGGGGTACAGGGACTGGCCCGGCCCACGAATAGTGAAAACCAATGTATAATTGATGGCAATTAAAATGCATTGAGAAAAAATACATTAATACTGAAGCCCCCAAAATTATTAAAAAACGCAGATAAAAATTAAATACTGTATAACATTTTATGTCTTATTCCACTGATCCGATAAATTGTGTGTGTTTAAATTGAACAGTGTGAATTTTCACTTTATATTAAACATTCGGGCTGAGTATTGATTAAAAATTCCCCAATCGATTTGATTTCCATTCACAAAAGTTCTGTTTGATTCAATTTTGCTTTTTTTGATTCAATTCACTTCAATCGGATATTGATTAATTAGGGAGAATCAAATCTTCCTAAATATCAAAGACAAAATAAAAAAATCAACATTAAATTCTAAATTATATTTTGCAGTGGCAGTAACTGGTTAAATGATTTAGTTTATTAGTGGAAGTATCATGTTTTATAATCACAGTGTTATACAAACATTGACATCATCAAGGATGAGAATAAAATGGTTTCATAATTCAGTCATTTTAAATATAAATAAAAAAGATCAGAATTGTCTGAAAGTGCAAAAAGTCAGGTCTTTCATAATAATTAATAAAGTAATATAGTAATTACAAAAGTAAGTAAAATACAAAAAAAATGGCCATAAAATTCTATTTCTTATGAATTCATGGGAAAAAGAGATATTACAATAATCGATTGATGGTTTTATGAATCGAAATCAGGCTCGAAAAGGAAAACTTGATTCAATATTTATTTTAATATATATTTTTTAACCCAGCCCTATTAAGTATTTAGGTAAAATACTTACTGCTTATTCAAGAAAAACATCTTTGATTCGTACCTTCCCCCTGAATCGTCATCCAAATTTAACTTTAAATTTTCATTTTCCTATGCCTCACCCCGACTTCATGGGCTCCTGAAAATTCGTCAAAGTAATTTGAATGAAATGGTAGAACAGGACAAGTGACAATGTAGGCGTATGCCACTAAAGATCACGTGTTTGCCCGCACATGTGGATAAAAACATTCTTGTCATGCTTTTTATTCTTGGCTTTTTGTATCACTAATTGGTTGCATAGCTGATAAAATGCTGTGGGCTCTCGTGTCCTAGCATGACTCCGTCTGCCTCGTTGTGTACTCTGGGGTTAAAGGCCGCTGGCGACGCATGGATGAGATCCACGCAGATGCAGCACTGCAACGCTCTCTGTATGTTGCTTGTTCTTCTCGAAATGGCCGTTGAGCAAAATGTCACATCTTTGATAACCGTTGATTGAATCAGTAGCCATAAGCCAATCACTACTTAAGCGGAAATGGAGAGAAGTGAGACTTCCTGTAGCGGAAGCTCAGTTTTTCTCTGCAGTGGCTAACCCTATATAATCGGAGTCAAGTTTTATGGCATATTTAGTAGGGGTGGGAATCTTTGAATGTCTCACAATTCTATTCAGAATCGATTTTCGATTAAGAACGATTTTTGATTCAAAATGATTTTAATGACACTGATTTTTGATTCAAAATGATTTTAATGACACTGATTTTTGCTTCAATTAATAGATGTTCAAAAAGTCGTAATGATCTACTCCAGTCTGACACACTAATGCTAATTAGCCCGCTACTCGTTGCACTTTTATTACTCAAAAGAACGGCTCCACGCTGCAAAAAAAAACAAATTTCATTGGAATAACTTGATCGTGACTTTTTCCTACTACTGAGTTTACTCTCTAATGTGGCTACAACTTAACAGTGTATCAGACCGCGTGGAACTACACTGCCCCTAAGTGGCAAAATCGGGTACAACGTGAACATGATTCCAATTTTTGGGTGTGCGATTCGATTCAGATTCAATTTTCGATTAGGAACGATTTTTGCTTCAAAATGATTTGAATCACAATATTTATAATGAATGGCCAAATCGGGTACAACGTGAACAGCGCTCCCAATAAAGGCACACACAAACAAAGGGAAGACAGTATAAAATAGTTTAAATAAAATCAATTTTGGGCCATTTCAAATCTATTCTGAATCGTACTAAATGAGAATCTCGATTCTTATGAGAATCTTTTTTTTTTTGGGTACACCCCTAATAAATAATTTAGGCTGAACAATGTGTGACAAATACCGCAATTTGAAGTATGTTGAGGCCATACATTGCCAGTCAAAAGTTTGACTGTAGTCTAGGTAAACAAGTTCATGTTGAGTTAAACTAGTTTTTACCGCAACTAACTTGGCTTTTGTTGGACTGATAAAATGTCTGAAACTGGTTTACAGGGCCTTTAGGCTTGAGCATTACGAGGGGTATGATTGGGCAGAGCAGAAAGTTTTTCAAAAATATGCTCACACAAACAACATTTTTGAGGTGAGGAACTTTCTCGACCCCTAGCAACACGTTCACACGTCGACCAAAGAAATGCCTCATTTGGGACTTTGCTATGATTCTAGCAAGAGGAGGAAATGAAAACATTCAAGTCGTTTGGACCACTCTGTCGAGGCGCCCCAAGCTAAACTCATGCCAAGATGTGTTGTTTACAGACCGGGCGATGTCTTTTGTCCGCACAGAACTTGTCAACGCAAGCATTGAAAAGCATCCATCTTAGATTGAGATTTGGAAGCCAGTCATTGTTTATGACTGCAAAAACAAGTTTGTTTTTTTCTCATAGGGCGCCTGTTGCCGGGATGGACGTGTCCCCCTGGTGCAGTCACATGATGCGACAGATAAATAGTTTCAGGGTTGCTGGATTAAGAGGCATCTGTGGTGGACAGGCTGGGGGATTACTGCATGCTAAACTGAGGAGGACTCTGCGGGTGTTGACATGTTTTACGGTGTCACCGTCCTCTGCTCATCTCTTGGGTTATAGCGAGCGAACGCATCCATTTCATAGGCTACTTAGCAAGTTCATGACCGAGGACGGAATCGACTTCTGAGACCAGCTTTCTTTGAAGCGTTGGTTTCGAGGGTGTTCACTAGTTTCGTTCCATTTTGTTTGCATCGGTTTGGAGTGGACGCTGCCATCTGTTTGCGGCAGGTCTAGTCCACGGAAAAGTCCTCTGTCATCCTCAGGTGCTTGAACAGCCCAATCCTATTGAGTTGGGTACTTGTTTTTTTTTTTTTTTCCAGTGTGGCCCTAGTATGAGGAACATTTAGGACCCTTCAAATGGCTTTCCATGCAATATTGTAGTGGTTCTTAACCCTTTTAAAATGCTTATTTTGTCGCTGCTATTGTGTCGGCCTTCAGTTTTGGCCTGGTGATGGCCGTTAAGTGCTAGATGGCTGTTGTTCTCCTAATATAGAGTTTTTGTTGTTTGTGTTTTGACTAGGGCTGTCAAAATTAAAGTGATAACTCTGGAGATTTATTTAAATGCTTCAAAGCGTTACAAAAATGAACTCAGTTTTTATTTACTTACTGTTACGGCAAACTTAGCCACTGACGCGAAGACTATTATTATTATATTATAAGTAGTTTGATTTTCAGTTTTACTTGACATTTGTTGGACAAATCTCAATAATTTGTGCACTTTACGAAGCCAACATTTCAAATAACATATTAGTTGTACTTCTTTGGTGTATCATCTCAGAGCGAAATACCCTGCTCAAGTTCTCAACAGTTGTATATTATAAAAGTATTCTATTCAAGGATCAAAGAAAGCGATTAGAACAATCTTTGATGATAAATAGACTTTTCATTTTTTGATTTAACATGAAATCCGAGATTTTACTCAAGTAAATATCTGTTAAAGGCTCTGAAGAAAAAATTAGAAGCAGAAGTTGAAAAATGTGATTAATCGCAATTAATTATGCAAAATTGTGAGATTAATTAATTTACTTATTCACTGCCATTGACGGCTATAAACGTCAAAATTTCAATTGAACTATTTCTATTAGTTTAACATTTTTTTCCCACTTTTGGTAACAAGAGTATGAAAACCTAGAATTATTTTTATTGTACATTTAGAACAGATATGAAATTTGTGATTAATCGTGAGTTAACTAGTGAAGTCATGTGATTAATTACGTTTAAAAACTTTAATCGCTTGATGCCCCGGATTTTTTATCTTTTTTTTCTTTTCTTTTTTTTATTCATTCACTGCCATTGACGGCTATGAACGTCAAAATTTCAATTGAACTATTTCTATTAGTTTATCTTTTTTTTCTTTTCTTTTTTTTATTCATTCACTGCCATTGACGGCTATGAACGTCAAAATTTCAATTGAACTATTTCTATTAGTTTAACATTTTTTTCCACTTTTGTTAACAAGAGTATGAAAACCTAGAATTTTTTTAATTGTACATTTAGAACCGATATAAAATTTGTGATTAATCGTGAGTTAACTAGTGAAGTCATGCGATTAATTACAATTAAAAATTGTAACCGCCCCTTGCCCCTTATTTTTAATAATCTTTTTATTTTTAATGAATTTATGGTAGTGAATGAGTTAATTATTTTGTTGATCTCTGCTGAATTTTTGACTAAATACCTGCAATATTTCCAAGTCCAATATTTTATACAGCGGGAAAAAAAGAGACTTAAATTTTTACTTACTAAAAGAACACTTCACCATCACACACACTGGAATGTTGGGTCAACCACACGTTTACCCTTTTCTATTTGTGTCCAAAATTGCGCAGTTGTTTGTTTTGTCGGCTGTTGACTTTAAGCACAATGTCGTCCGTTTCAGCTGTTTCGACTTCAGACTGAAGTGATTCTAGTGATTGATGTCATTGTTTGGGATTTAGCCATGGTCTGGAACATCCCACATATGGCCCATGCGTATGTACACCACATTAGTGAGCGCAGTTTTATTTACCCTGACTGACTTAAACATTGGACACGCAACTTGCGCATTCTCACGTGATCCAGCAAAAATGGCTCCATCCATCAAAGTCCTGCCGCCGCCTCTACTGTAATCAGTGAATCTGGTTTGCCTGCAGATCTGTGCGGTGTATCTGGGTCCAAACCCCTCAGGCCCCAACGTTCTCTCCCAGGCACCCCTGTTTCTTTGAAGAACTTCCCGGTTGACCTACGCACCTCCATGGAAGAGAAGTACAAAGAAATTGCAGAGGCGAGTGAGAATGAACGAGTTCATTTATGGCGGTGTGCATTCATTTTTTTTTTATGATGGGAATAAACGTATAGAATCACAGGCCAAAAGTTATAATTATGATACGGTTTAATTTATTTGAGAATAATGTCTTCATAAATTATGAAGAAATTTTAAGCAGGGCAGAATATGATTGGCTACGTGCAGAGTTGAAGAGGGGGCAAGATGAAAGAGACACTGCAAACATGGATGCTTTTTTGCTCTGTTAATTAATGCGCTTTGTCTAATAACAAAAAAAAAATTTTTTAAACACTTTTAAATGGTGCCAGCGGTACTAGTTACCCCCTAGAACAACATGAGTAGCCCACGGGTGTGTTCTAAAAATAGCTTACCAGTGATGGGACACTTATGACTTTTTAAGAATTAAAACAGAAGAAGAATGTTAAAGGGATATGTGACTCATTGAGCCATTTTCTACAGTAAAATGAATGAATTTTATAACTTCATTATTTTTCATGTACGATTAATGCCTTTAAAAAAAAAAAAAAAAATTCCACTTGCTGTCAACTGAAGATGAAATCACATGTGCTGAGGAAGTAGGTAACGACCAATCATGGCTCAGTTTGCTGACCCAACCCAGAAAACAGGTGAGCCGTGATTGGATGTTACCTACTCAGTCGACAGCAATTGGAAAATAAGTTGTTAAAGGTACATGAAAAATAATGACGTTATCAACTTAATTCTGGATAAAATATAAACCTTTTACTGCTGAAAATGGCTCATAGTCAAATGTCCCTTTTAACATATATTCATTTATTTATTGAAAATTACTATACTAAATTTTATATTAATAATATATATATATATATAAATATACAAAATATTCTTTTTTTTAATTTAAAAATGAAATAGACTGTGCTCAATTATTTTTATTTATTTGGCCAAAGCCATTTTTTGAGACAATTACAAGAGCTGTAATTTTAATACTGTGATATTTTTTTGTTCATAGTCATCATACCATAATCTAATAACAATTATAACAACACATGCCATATGTGTACCTCTTTAAAACTCATTTTACGCTGTTGCTGATAATACACCAGAGAAAAAGCAGAAACTCTACCAGACTGTTAGATTTTTTTAATGGTCATTTTGAAATCACAACATTATGCTCGTAATCTTGCGAAATTCTGCATCTGGATGACACTTGAGCTTCTTGGACTTACCCAGATCTTAGCCTCTCTGCAACATTGACCTTGCCAATGATAAATGATTTAGCCTTGGCAGAGGTCTTCTTCCTTCTTGTTTGTTTTTACTCTGAAACATGTTGACGCCTGCGTTTTTGATGCTGCCGCCAGGAGCTGTTCACACGCAGCATGGCAGAAAGTGAGATGCGCAGCGCCCCCTATGAGTTCCCAGAGGACAGCCCCATCGAGCAGCTGGAAGAGCGCCGGCACCGTCTCGAGAGGCAGATCAGTCAGGACATTAAGTGAGGAACTTCATGCACGCGTACTAACGCTGTATATTGCATTCTTCGATATGGCACACAAAGTTTTGGCTTTCACTTGTGCTTACTCGCTTTCACACACACACACACACACACACACACACACACACACACACACACACACACAAACCTAAACTCTAAAACCAAGTCTTGACTCTCAAAAAGAGGTCTTGAGTTGTGAGGACAATCTGTTGGTTAAAGATGTATTTTGGTCTTCACAATGTAGTATGTACAAGTATACACACACACACACATGTTTGTTTTACAATCTTTGTGGGGCTATCTCATTGACATAATGCATTTCCTAGCCCCTTCCTCTAACCCCAACCATCAAAAATGATTGCCTACCTCTATTCCTTACCCTAACCTCAACCATAACGCAATTCAAACCTAAACTCTAAAACCAAGTCTTGACCCTCAAAAAGAGGTCTAAACTGAGGCCCAGCAAAATTGCCCCACATAGACGGGGGGGTGGGCCCCACAACTCTGAAATCCCAGAATGTTGGCCCCACTATGTAACAAAAACAAGAATACACACACCACATAAGGAGATGGGTTGGTGCTATGTGCATCACTAATCTGATGATTTGGGTGATCATGTCTCTGACAATCACTTTGATTACGTAAATGCTAAAATGCTTTAGGCAGCCTGTGTGTGTGTGTGTGCGTGGGTGTAGCGCATGCACCATTGTTCACTCTCTGTTAGTGTGCTTAACCTCTAATTTGTCCCTCGCCGCCCTCCTTTTTACACGCTTCCCTGCGCTGCCGTCTCTCACGCCAAGGCTTGAACCCGAGATCTTGCTCCGTGCCAAACAGGACTTCATGAAAATCGACAGTGCCCCGGACCTTGAGTGAGTGTGCGCTGCTTCCCCTTTGTGATTTGCTCTTCGATTTCAATGCATCAGTGAGTCCTGACCAATGTGGTTCGTGTGTGACGAGAGATCATCCAATTTCACGTATTTGTGCTGAAAATGATTATTTACCGGAGTATTTAATGGACACTACCAGAGATTAATTTAGCAATGTTCCTATTTTTATGCAGTGGTATAAAACTCCACTGACGTGATTTTAAACTCACAACTGCCCTTTCTGCCACTATTAAGGTTAATGAAGGAGAGCGTTGATGCTGTTGATAATGGCATTAAGGAGCGGGAAATGCCAATGGAGAGGGAGTATCAGCGGGTTTCAATATCTGGAGAGGAAAAATGCGGGGTGAGGAAGTGTTTTTTTTTAGAGAGCAAAAAAACAAAACAAAATAGTACTGTAATTCTGAAGATTTTATCCCACTACCCCTACTCTCCTCAATCTTCATTTAAAATCTCCTCAGGTGCCCTTCACTGACCTAGTTGATGCTGCCAAGTGTGTGGTGAAGGCCTTGTTCATTCGAGAGAAGTACATCAACAGGTCTTTGCAGTCCTTTTGCAAGACCACGGCTCACGCCTTGCAGGACCTTGGCTTGAAGCCGCTGGATTTGGGAATCTATGACAAATTCCCCGAGACTCCCGTCGATGCTGGTAACGCATGCATTCACTAACTGTGACAGGGAGGTAATATTGGGTCTAGCTTTGATTGCGCTGTGGCATCGGTTTGATATGCTTGTCGAATGTCATTCATGGTGAGGGGATAGTCAAGATACCGTTTTGTTTTCATCACATATCACAATGATTTTTAATGATGTTAGGGTTTTGGGTTCTGTGTGGTGTCAAAGTGTACTGTGTAACTCTTGGCATTTCATTCTGAAATATCTGTGCCATCATGGGACAAATCTGCTCATTCAAACTGTAGTCATCTGACCTAATTTATTTTTGCCTAATCTGGTCTCATCAGACCACATGACCCTTATGTTGTTGTTCCAGAGTCCATTGAAGCCGTTTCCCCCATTAGCTTCGCTGATGTTTTTTTTCCTTTAGAATATGATCTTTTCTTTAAACATGCTCAGATTTATTGTATTTATTTATTTTTAATTTGTTTTAATTTTTTTTTATATTTTGTTATTTTTCCCAGGATTTTTTCTCTATTTCCCACGTTTTTTTGTAGAAAATATCATTTTAAAACAAGATTTTTTTGGGTTTGTTAAAAAAAATAAAAAAATCGCCCCCCAAAAAGTTTTAGATTTTTTTACAAATCTTCATTTGCATTTTTTTACCCCCGTTTAAAAAAAGAAGATTTTTTTTTTAGGTTTGTGAAAAAATACAAATAAAAAATCCCCCCAAATGAACATAAATAAATTTGAATCTCCTTAAGCAATTTTTTTCAAAAAGATTTTTCGGGTTTTGTTTAAAAAAACATTTTTTTTTTTAATCCCCCAAAATTAGGGATGGGGGATGGCAGAAATGTATTAAGATGCCCTGATTTAAAAAATAAATGTTGCCTTCATATGTTAATAATAAAATTAGTTTCTCATTATAATTGGGTGCGAGCATTGCAAAAAATCCATAATTCCCCCAAGACAAGCAAGGCAAAACAGGCACTGATGTTTTTTTCCCTTTAGGCTACACCACCCTGTGACGCAAAAGGAGAGAGATCCCAAAATAAGCCATGTTGTTTTTTACATGATTAGATCACTTGAATTAGACATTTTGACAAGCAAGTTCTGTGCTACGGTTTTGAACACAGCATCTGAGATGATGCAACGTCTCCATTTTTAAAATGTTATTTTTTGCACAGATGCCCCCGTCCACCCACCCGTCTCTGAGACACACCCTTACGACAATCTGGACCCCAAAAGTCTTCCTTCAGATACGGAATACGGTTGCAAGATGATCGATGGGATAATGCATGTTTATACCAAGAAGACCACCATGGACGAGTATGTGTCTTTTGTATGGGCAAATATATTTCAACAGTGCTTGTGTAATCTAGCATTTACCATCATATCTGTGTTTTCAGAAGTACCCTAATAGACCTGTCTTATCCTGATCTGAAAGAATATATAGCAGACATGAATGTAATGATGGCCCTCATCATTAACGGCCCCGTGTAAGTATTAGTACATTTATTAATTTTTTTGTTCGGGTTAATTGACAGCTTTAGGCTTTTCATACCTAGTGGTATGTAAACCTATGAGCACAACTGTAAATTCATTCTAGCAGGGGTGGTCCACACTCTGGGTGACAATCTACATATTGGTGACTTCAAAATGTCCAAATAATCTATAATTATTGTAAAAATGTAGAATTGTTAAAATATGCATTTTCTTTTCGTAGTTATTGTTGTTGTATTTATTTTGACAAGTTTATTTATTTTTTCAGTTTTTTACAATATGTAATCACTGAGTCTATTTTGTAATGATATTTCTATATAATAAACAGTATGAAATAAAATATAGATATTTTATGTAATTTATATTAACTCATTCACTGCCATAAATTCATAAAAAAAAAAAAAGATGATTGAAAATTAGGGGCAAGAGGCGATTAAATGTTTTCAATTGTAATTAATCACATGACTTCACTAGTTGACTCACGATTAATCACAAATTCTATATGTTCTAAGTGTACAATAAAAAAAATCTAGGTTTTCATACTCTTATTGACAAAAGTGGAAAAAAATGTTAAACTAATAGAAATAGTTCAAATTTATTTTTGACGTTTATAGCCATCAACGGCAGAAAAAGTAAATATTATTAAAGAGCGTCAGGCTTAAGTTTTTAATTTTAATTTATCGCATTACTTCACTAGTTAACTCGCGATTAATCACAAATTTTATGTACAAAATTAAATATACAATAAAAAAATCTAGATTTTCAACAAAAGTGGAAAAAAATGTTAAACTAATAGAAATAGTTCCAATTAATTTTTGACGTTTATAGCCGTCAATGGCAGTTAATGAGTTAAGTGACTCAACCATAGTTACTATAATTAAATTACTTAAGTTTAACTTTTAATCACACAAATATGGTTCCTTGCCCTTTGAAGGACTACCAAGCTTGTACCATGTGAGTGTCTCTTGCCATCTATCTTAACCCCCCCCCCCCACCCTCCATATGTTCTAACAGGAAATCTTTCTGCTACCGGCGCCTACAATATTTAAGCTCTAAATATCAAATGCACATCCTCCTAAATGAGATGAAGGAGCTGGCAGCACAGAAGAAAGTTCCTCATAGAGACTTTTACAACATACGCAAAGTAAGATCCATCAAACGATGCTCATTGCTGGCTAAACGACAATAACCAAACTTTAACTAAATGACTGATGTTTTGCTATAATTTATGGATTGTCATTTGAATATTGAAATCATGAAACGTGTGACTGCAGGTAGACACACACATACACGCGTCTTCCTGCATGAACCAGAAGCACCTGCTGCGCTTCATCAAGAGGGCCATGAAAAAATACCCCGAGGAGATTGTTCACATTGAGCGCGGCCGGGGTCAAACCCTCAAGGAGGTGTTCGAGACGATGAACCTGACGGCTTTCGACTTGAGCGTGGACACGCTTGACATGCATGCGGTGAGGAATCGGAACAAGGGGGAGCAAATATCAAGCCGTGTGAGGAAATAATAATAAACTGTACATATTCCCCCCCCCCCCTGGTTTTTGTTTTTTGCAGGATCGAAACACATTCCATCGCTTTGACAAGTTCAATGCCAAATACAACCCCATCGGAGAATCCATCCTCAGAGAGATATTCATCAAAACTGACAATCACGTTGAGGGGAAATACTTTGCACACATAGTCAAGGTGTGCAAAAAGCATCTTGCGGCCTCATTTGCTAATTAGAACATGCAATTTAGCGTCAGCTATTTGGGATTCAGTCCCATCAGCGTTTAAGGCTTACAAGAATAATTCCTGATTTTGTTTGTGCAGGAGGTTATGTTCGACCTTGAGGAGAGCAAGTACCAGAACTCGGAGCTGCGGCTCTCCATCTACGGCCGCTCCAGAGACGAATGGGAAAAGCTGGCCAAGTGGGCTGTCAAACATCGGGTGTATTCCGATAACGTGCGCTGGCTCATCCAGGTGCCCCGACTTTTGTAAGTAGCACTTGAATTACGGAAGAACCCATTTACAATTGGTCTGGCTTATTTCTATTAAAGTGGAACATTTTGTTGGCGATACACATTAAGCTTGACAGAGGTCTGCCCAGCCTCAGCCTTTTTTTTTTTTTTAAACAAATTCCTACAAGAATTCTTTTTTTCCCCCCACAGTGACGTGTATCACACAAAGAAGCAACTGGCTAATTTCCAGGAGATGCTGGAGAACATCTTCCTGCCACTTTTTGAAGTCACCATCAACCCTCAAAGTCATCCTGAGCTGCATCTCTTCCTGGAGCACGTAAGCGCCCATTCCACATTCATAGTCACCATTCGAACCTGTCCAGACTAAATGCCGCGGGGCCGTTCCTTATATACAGGTGGTGGGCTTCGACAGCGTGGATGACGAGTCCAAACCTGAGCACCACATTTTCAATCTGGACAGCCCTCTGCCAGCCAACTGGAGCGAGGAAGACAACCCGCCCTATTCCTACTACCTCTACTACACCTACGCCAACATGACCGTGCTCAACCACCTGCGCAGGTGACGTTCTGCCCACATCATGCCATGAAGAACATCCACAACATTTCAACTATATAATTTTCCAAATCTGTCTAAAACAGGAGGCGAGGCTTTCATGCCTTTGTGCTGCGACCCCACTGTGGGGAGGCCGGGCCAATCCACCACCTGGTGTCTGGCTTCATGCTGTCAGAGAACATCTCCCATGGTCTGCTGCTTAGAAAGGTTGGTACCACACCCGTCTTATCCATACACTGATATGTGGAATGTATCCCTTGCTGTAAATGGAGGTTAACTGTACCAATTAATCAGTCAAAACGGGGGGTCTGCAACCTGCGGCTCTGGAGCCATAAGTGGCTCTTTTAGTCCCTCTCATTTAGGATCCCTGTGGATCTCTACTTTTTACCTCTTTTTTTTTTTTTGATAAAATATTCTTTAAATTAATTGATTTACATAAAAAATGAAAAATGTAATATTTAAAAAATGTCAAGAGTCCAATTTTTTAATTTGGCAGAAGAGAGATGAAAGGTAGATGAAAACGTTTTTAAAATTTCCAAAAAATGACCATAAAATGTCCAAAAAGGAAGAGGAAAAGCAAAACATTACCTTTTTTTTTTCTTTTCTCTTTTTCCTTTTTTTTCCTATTTTGTATGTGTATGTGTGTGTGCGTGCATGTGAGTTTGTACTCATTAGTTCACCTAAAACCTATTTAAAAAAAAAAAAAAAAGAGTGAAATCCAGCACTGACCAGACATTACCATATACAGAAATGTCAGAGATTTGAATTAAAAAAAAAAAGCTGCCTTATATATATATATGTGTATATATATATATATATATATATATATATATATTTATTTTTAATCAAATTACAGCATAAAACAAAAATAATTGTCCGCCCCCACCCTCTTTCTGTTCTAAAGTTAAACAACAACTATTGGACAAAGTATTGTTAACCAGTCAAATGTTATTAGTATTTTTTGGGGGGGGATAGCTGTCGGGCTCTATTACACACTTCTCACCCAAAGACATTTTTAATTAGTGAAGCAAAGTGTAGACTCACTCTCACTTCCGTTAACAAATGTCTTTGCTGTTTTCCCCTCAGGCACCTGTGCTGCAGTATTTATACTACCTGGCCCAGATCGGCATCGCCATGTCCCCTCTGAGCAACAACAGCCTGTTCCTGAGCTACCACCGCAATCCGCTGCCAGAGTACCTGTCAAGAGGCCTCGTGGTGTCCCTGTCCACGGACGACCCCCTCCAGTTCCACTTCACCAAGGTCAGCGTGAGGACACTCAACCCGCCCCAATGAATTCGCTTTGTGTAATTGTTGGTCAGGAGTAACGAGCAGCGTGTGTGCGTGCGTGTGTCCAGGAGCCTCTCATGGAGGAGTACAGCATTGCGACTCAAGTGTGGAAGTTAAGTTCCTGTGACATGTGCGAACTGGCAAGAAACAGTGTTCTTATGAGTGGCTTTTCACACAAGGTAAACTATTTTCTTGATTTTAAGCAAGTCATGTTTTTTTTTTACACTTATCTGTACAGTACTTGTAAAAATGTGATACAACATGCCAATACAAAAAGCCATGTACGTCCAAAGTAGGAGATAGTCTTGTATTTCTTTTAATACGTGCAAAGTATGTGCTCTTAATATATATATTTTTTAAATACATTATTCAATGATCCACTATCCTAACCCAAAATAACCACATATTGTAATTTTTTATCCTCATCGCAGGCATAAAAATAACCAATCAAAGGCGGCACAAAATTATAGAGCATTAAACTAACATTAAGTGCCAGAACTCATCTTGTGCATTTTTTTTTTCTCACACAAAAATCAACTCATTCAAAATGTTATTATTGAGGTACTGTGTTTGTCCTGCGTGTCACTCAAAATCTGCAAAAAACATTTTTAGACTTACGCGCGTTGTAATATTTTACTGTTACCAGTGTAAATGCAACTAAGCACTAAGTCTTCCATCTAGTGGTGAATGACGATATTACAACTTAAAACTACCGTCGACTCACCGTTCAGCACCCACGGATTTGAATATACTCTGATTTATTATTGTTGTTATTAATAATAATAATAATTATTCATTTTCATTATATATATATATATATATATATATATATATATATATATATATATATATATATATATATATATATATATATATATATATATATATCGTGGAAAATTCATTTGTGTGTTTTTTAAAAAAAAAAAAGGTTTTTGGGGGGTTTGTTACAAAAAATATTCCTCAAAAATGAAAAAAATTTGGGGGGGTCAAAGTCATTGTTTTTTAAGACTTAATTTGGTTTGTTAAAAAAAATGTTTTTTTAAATAAATAAATGTGAATCTTAATCAGTGATCTTTTTTTTGGGGGGGGGGGGGGGTAAATAAATAAATGCTTTGCTTTGGGGAGAAAGAAATTAAGGTCGTGGTCTGTATTCAATAAATGCTGCCTAAAGTTTGTTACTCATTATAATGCAGTCAATTGTTGCAAAAAAATGCATAATTCCTCCATTGCGTCAAGACAAAACAAGCACACAGTTGAAGCGCAATCAAATCGTGTACGACTATCATGTGACAACCCCACTCTTGTTGTGTCTCCAGGCCAAAAGCTACTGGCTGGGCCCCAGCTATTACAAAGAGGGCCCCGTGAGCAACGACATCCGCCGCACCAACCTCCCCGACATCCGGGTGGCGTACCGCAGCGAGACGCTCTCCGAGGAGTTGCAGCTCATCACGCAGGCCGTGCGCACCGAGGAGCTGGAGACCATCAGAGAGGAGGACTCGCTGTGCATGGGCCCCCTGACCGGGTGCCGCTGAGCTTCCCCAGTAAAAAAAACAACAAAACAAAACAAAAACAAAAAAGCCACACCAGCCGTCATCCATGACACCCGAGGTTGTCGTAAGGAACTAGTCCCGCCTGCGCACTTCAAACCCACATTTTGACCATTAACCGGCGTCGTGAAGGTCAGCCGGGGTTTTGACATCCATCCATTTATCCATCCATCCACTCATCCATCCATCCATGCTACTCACTGTGATGCATCATAGTCAATAGCCTTGTATGTTCTCCATGAATGTCGGACACACTGCACAAACGTTTGCAGCCCAAAGCACAGCCACAAGCCCGATTCGTATTCCTTTGCGCTTCTGGCAGAATTCTGCAAAGTAAACATTCCATTAAGAGAGAGAAAGAGAAAGAAGGCCTACTTGTATTCTCGTGGGACTTGAAGCAGAAATAAAATAAGCATCCGAGCAGGAGGAGAGTTTCTTTACCTCACTGTGGCCATGAAGAGCCGCTCCCTCCGCACTCATTCCTCATCGGCCTGAAATGTTTTTCAAAAAGATTGTTCCTTTGCATGCATCGCACTGTACGTATGCACCAAATGTTCACAGTGCCTTGTTCATTCTTCTTCATGCAGCATTATCTGCATCTAGAATTGATCGTTCAGATGAGTGGAACTGAAGCCACCTGGCGGCATGCACCCAACTGAAGGAGATTTTTTTTTTTGAATTTTTTTTTTGACTTTTTTTTTTAGACTTTTTTTTTTTTTGCACGCATGCCTGCATGTTGATTCAACGACTGTGTTTACAGCGAGCTGTAACGTAAGGCAGCATGCCCACCAACCAGCCCGAGTTTGCATAGACATACACTAAGTTTGGGCTCACGTTCTTAAGTCCTTTTTGTTCTAACAGCATTTCTAAGTGAACCCCCAAACTTTTGACTGTCATGTTTAGTATTTCTATCAGCTCACTGACCTTATAAGGCGCACACCATGCTGGGTCATGGTAATATAGACTTGGCACTTGTAGCGACAATACTTGTCTCACCTAGTGGAATGACCTATAACCTCTCATCCCATCGATGATGTCATTCTGGCCACCAAGCATGTATTTAAAGGATTCGATAGCAAGTACAGTGGTGCCTTGAGATACGAGTGACCTGACTTTTTTTTTATTTTTTTTACGCTTTGCCTTAGGCCCACTTGGCTTAATGCTCACAGATGATGCAAAATGACAGAGATGGGGTAACAAATAGCATCTATGTGGTGGTGTTATGACACTTAAAGCAACAGATGCAGCTCCTGTAGACAACAATGCTCACATTTTTTTTTTTTTAATCCTCTGTGAAGAACACGTTACACACACTCAAGGAACCTCAATCATGCACAAACTGTTGATATTTCTACATGGTTACATAAAGTCCTATATTATAGATTACTTAGCTTCCTCTTTTATGGCATTTTCATCCACTTCAATAGAGAAAGATGATTTGAGATACGAGAGTTTTGACTTACAAGCATGGGCACCAACTATTTAAACTCGTATCTCAAGGCACCACTGTACAGCGGTCCCCACTATTCGCGAAGGATAGGGACGCCCTGACCTGCAAGTATTTGGTACCCCTGTTAAAAAGTTTGTAATTTTCTGTCAATACCACAAGATGGCAACAAAGCACTACTTTTCTATTAGGACTATGGCCGGACTTAACAAAAAACCCTTACTTAATTTAAAGTGGGTGGTATTGTGACCCGTTTTGGGCTTTTTTGGTAGTTTTGACCAGGCTATTTCAAAATAAAATACCACTCACGGGTTTGAAGTACAGTATACATGTAGTTCCTTGGCACCAGGTTGCCACATGATGGCGCCAAAGCAATACTTATAAATTAGATACCGTGTTGGCCAAAGCACAAAAGCGAGTGAATTTGTGAATGCTTCAATAAACAAGCACACCACATCAGACTGCAGGGAAATCAATTCAATGGCCCTCTGAAAGTTTTAATCAAAAGCGGTCATTATTGTCGTCGCAGAGGCAAAGCTTTTCTTCACTTCATTTCTTGCCATTTTGTTATGTAGCTGCTACGCTAAGCTAATAAGATGCACTGCAGGTGTGTTGTGAATGTGCCGCTAAGTGTGAGACTGTTGGCCTTATATACAATTACAAAGTATTTTTAAAAGGGTAAATTTGATTTTTTATTATTATTATTAGTCATATTAATCTGATTCTGTTATGTTTAACATAATTGTTTTGCTGCTTGGTCATTGTTATTGCTTAACTGATTTTTATGTTGCTGTTTTTATTACGCATCTGATACAGTGAAAAACGGCCAAGGGTGACAAAAGTACTTTTTTCCCCCCTGAATGATTTCTGACATCCGTTGATAAGTAATTTTCGCTCTTGGTACATTACAACAGTGTTTCCAAACATGTAATCAGACAAAGCACATATTTTACATAAGGGAAAAAATGTCCCAAAAAAGTCAATAAACACAAATTAATCCATCTAGTGGAAAATTATTTAATTGTTCTGCCTGTCACTATACATAGCTGGCATAGCTAGTTGAACAAAGATACATTATTTGTAGTGAATAGTTTTAGGACAAGTACACTTGGATAATTTTCCCATGGCACACTGGTTGGTTTGGGATTTCTCCATTTACACCAATAAAAAAAATATATCGTACAATGTAGAAATAATATACAATTATTTTTTTAAACAATATTTTGACTCTTAGAAATTGTCTTATTTTGTGCTATCTAATGTAGTTTTGGCTCGAATCGTCAGTGAGCTTGAAAACAGGTGTTCTACCAGTAGATGGCGCCATAGTTGCATGGTCCAAAATTAGGCAACAATTAGTCAGTTGTAGATTTCACTGGTTTTGTAGCTCAAAGGGAAACAAATGGATTCCATCCTTCCAATTAAATTGCTAATCTGGCCAGCAGTTGTTTTGTTTAAAGCAAAAATCGACATGGATTGATTTGTCAAGAGTCGAAATCATGTCAAAATACTAATTTGGTAGATTATTGTCTGATTTACACAGGATATAATGTGGATCACAATGTAGCTCGTCCTACCTCACAAGGCCTAATCTTTTAGTTAATTTCTCATTACATGAATGACAGTTTTTCAAAAAGGTTTCTATGCTGTTAGTGATTGTTAATGGGAGTGTTCCAATGCTTTTTTTTCTGCCTACTATCAGTCTGTAGTAAGATTATCAACACAACAAATTCGTAAATCTTTGAAGAGAGTTAACATGTTATGTCTGAGCAGTTAAAATAAAGCACGTTTCTCCATGATGTACTACTATGAGGCTGTGATTAGTTTTTATTTCTATGTTTCTTCCTACGGGCATTTTTCCTTGTGATTGCAATTTGTTTTTCGTCCACTGGATGTCACCAAAGTTCAATAAATCTAGCCTACACGTTGCCCCAAACCAAAGTTTTTCTTTATACTAATATATTCTCTGCGCTCCAACTAGTCTAAACACAGCATTTTGATTAATAC
Organism: Vanacampus margaritifer; assembly: GCF_051991255.1. Classification (NCBI taxonomy): domain Eukaryota; kingdom Metazoa; phylum Chordata; class Actinopteri; order Syngnathiformes; family Syngnathidae; genus Vanacampus; species Vanacampus margaritifer. The sequence continues at coordinate 11,586,246 of NC_135439.1, forward strand.
TGCATTTGTGGAATATTAATTAAGCAGAACAATCCAGCTGTACCATCCATCTCAGGGGGGCGGCCATTTTGCCTTGTACTAACAATCGAACTCAGGTAAACGAGCGTCACCGTCACTCACCGGCTCACTTCCAGCAGCTCTGAACACATTATACAATTTCATGGTACAAATATTTGGATTTAGGCTACATATTTAGGTTAGTGCTTCTGATAAGGCCTTGCTAGCTCCCACTTCGCACGACCGTAGACAGTCAAAAGATGGCAATCGTGATATTGAAGCGTTTCAGGCAACAGTTTGAAATGAACACTTTGGAGACCTACAAGACGTAAAGCAACAACCCTTGAGCAGTTTCAAAGGTAATATTTATTTTTTTGTCATAGTTAACTTATTTGTACAATCTGAATCAGATTTTTTTTTTAACACTTAATGTACACCTACCTGTAAGATGTATTCATTAATCAAGTAGGAGTTTGAGTACTTCAATACTCTGAGGTCAGATTTTGCTCTTATTGTCGTTAAATAAAAACATATTCAATATTAGGAAATTGTTCTCAGTCAGTTCTAAGGTTTAGGCTTACTTGTTTTCTCTGAGTACTCGGGCTTCCAAATCTTTACAAGACTCTATATTGTCTAAAGTGTGAATATGATTTTGAATAGTTGTCCAGAGTCAGCTGGGACAAACTCCAGCTCACCAGAAATTCTAGTGAGAATGAGCAGTAATAGAAAATGGGAAACTACTGCAAACTAATATAAACATACACAATTGTCAAATTGGTGTCTCTCTGACAGTGTTACTCAACATCTAGCATTATCATTTTTGTAGATGAGCTTTTGAAGTCCAGGGAGCGTATAATAATGTAAACATCTCAGTGATTTTGTTTTACTGTACATATAAGGTAAATACACTATGTGACATATCAAATGTGAAAAGTGCCAAGGTCAAAATGTCAGAGGTTTGTCTGTTGTGAGCTGAAGGAGGACCGCCTCTGGTGATGTTCTCCTCCGGGAAAACTCTCCGGCTCAGTTTGCCGCCTAGGATGCGAGAGAAACACAAAGCTAACAACGTAAACATCGCATACATTATTTGTCTGAATGGAAACAGTTGCCACTTACAGCCAGGGCGGCGGAGCGGACCGCTTGTAATTGGAAGAAGACCCTCCCGCCTTCTTCTGGACACACCGTCTTCAGCTCCTCTCGGGTCATGTTCAGGAGCATGGAGCCGCTCAGCACGCCCAGACAGCGCACCGTACTGCAAGCACGGAAGAAGGGAAAGAACGTGAAAAGCTGAGGTCTGAGGCAACGTCGTGGTTTCGGTTGTAGCTGTCATGATGTAGAAGTGCGCTACGTCATATTGACGGATGTTCTCATGCAGGTGTACTTAGTGTTTTACTTACATCTTGGTGAAGCCCATATGTTCGAGCCAGGCTTTCACCTCGGCTGGTTTGGACTTCTTGCTTAAGACAGGAGAGCTTCCAGTGGGCTGAGGAAAGAAGAGAGAAGATTCAATGACTGAGATTGTACAAGCTCAACAAAAAGTATGAGATAATGTTGATTAAGTTATAATAAGTATAAATATGACGTATCAGTGTCTATCAGTCACCATGTCATCATCTTGTTGATTTTCCGTGAGGACGTTGTTGGGGACGAAACCTTCTTCTCCTCGACTGTTCCTCACTTTCCACCACAGCTTGGAAACGTCCAGCAGCTACACGGAGGACCGAGCATACTTTTCATGTCATCTTTATTATTTCCTCTGAATTTTCCAGATGCGTGGAACGACGTGCCACCTCCACAACTTCGCCTTTCCTGACGGTCAGCTCTCTGTTGTTCCTGGAGATGAAGTCGTGCGTGGCGCGCATGCGACGCAGCTTCTTCTCCCGCAGCCTGGGAAATAAGGAAGGTTTTTAGCGACTAACAAAGAACACAATTGTGAATTTGCTAATTAAGCTCGCAAGTGTACCTTGAATGTATCATTACATGCGATGTTACTGCTGCAGGAGGCGATGGTATCGTCTTGGTGTTTTCTTCTATTTGTTTTTCTAGTCCACCAAGAGAGGACGTATGAGCGTTCACCTTGCTGCTTGGGGGCCGTCGTCGAACCTCTTGCGCCCTCACCGGGGCCTCATCACCGGTTGTAGGGGCTTCCCTCAGCTCTGGAGGCTGCCAGCCGTCAAAGAATTCCAGCATGTATGTCGGGATGTCCTCGTCATCCTCGGGCCATTTGGTGCTGCTCCAAAAGTAAGAATTTTGACGACCAAATAAACATTTAGAAATGGGGTCAACTAGGTTCCCCACCTTGGGATATTCCACGCGTCTCCCAAAGACTGCCACAGCTGGTCCTCCTCTGCAGACGCCTCCTCACTCATGAGGCAGATACACTGAGGAGTCAGCAGGGGGGCCACGATGCTTGGAGGCAAGTCCTCAGAGCACTTGGTTACAATCTGGTGAGCGCGTGTCATGGGTCACAAAATTAGGTACAACCAAGGAGATTTAGAAATACATTATAATTAGAAAGCGCTATTTCTGTAAAAGCGGTGTAAAAAAATTGTGAATGGAGGTAGATGAGATGGAATAGAATTGAAATGCTGTAAAATGAATTGGAAAATGTAGGTTGTGAGATTTTTTTTTTTGGGGGGGGGGGGTCGTAGGATTCATTCAGTGGTACATTTACAATTTCAGTGTTAATTTGGGAATTTCTGCATTAAAATGTGAATCTTTGGAATACTGAACATGTTGAAGCTATTTGAAGCTGGTGATAAATTTTGAGAGGAATTTAAATTGCTCCCTTAATTTTTGGTTAATTTTGACTTTTTAATTTTTGACTTCTTCTAAAATTTGGAATTTTGAAACATTTTGATGTTATAATTTAAATCGGATGATTGAATTTGGGGGTAATTTGTTAAATTTCTCCGTTGAAAAATGTGGAATTCTTACTGTCTGGTACTCACAGATTTACATATTTGCGGATTTTTTTCAATATATAAAAAAAAAATAACAGGTAAGAATATATATATTTTTTTAAAGATTTTTTTTCTCCACATTTTTCTGTACAAAACATACAGTGAATGTTCATCAGCATTTTTTGAAGTATTTATTTGCCTTGAAATTATTATTATTTTTTTATTATGACTATTTTTGATTTAAATAGGTTGAAAAATGTGAATTCCTTGAATTTCTCCCTTGATTGAAATTGTTTTGTTTCTTATGAAAATGTGGAATCATGAGGAAAGCGGAAATGACGGGAATGTGAAAAAGAATTCCCGGGATGCCCCACAAACTTTGGAATCTGAGTCGCTGGTGTGTTGAAGCCTATCCGAGCTGACTTTGAAACAGAATTCGAAACAAAGTCTTTGGGTCTTCGACTCGGCGTCTAACTTACAAATGCTAACGCGGAGAAGAAGGAGTGCACAAATTGGGACACACTGGGGTTATCGATCTTTCCTTTCAGCTCCACCTGTGGACACGAAAGATACGCTTGAATGCATTCAATAAGATAAAGCAATTTTTGTAGGGAAAGCCGAGATAAATAATAATAATAATGTCGAGGACGCGTACCAGAAGGTTGAAACCACATTTGATCTTCTGAAGACACTCTGCAAATTCTGCCGTTGGTGGCATACCGGACATTACTGGCAAACACAACACAATCAGGAATATGCATTTTTAGCTCCATTTGATATGCAGCTGTCAGCCGATATGTCAAAAATGTCTGCATTCACCAACCTTTGCCTTTTTTCTTCTTTTTTTTCTTTTTCATTGCATTTTTCGCTGCAGCGGCGGCCACCTTCCCCATGAAGATCTCAATGTCGCCAATGATGTGATTCAAGATGTCCTGTAGCATAACAAGAGATACAACTAGAGGTAGGGCGGGGTTAATTGAGTCACATGACTTCACTTGGAAGAATTTGGAGAAAGTTGGGAGAATTGGGACGTACTTGGCCGAAACTTATGAAAGACTTTACTTGGTATCTGCAGTATTATCACCTTATTCCTGCTACTTGTTCACTTCATGAAGAATCTATCCCTTTTTTTTTCTTTTTTTTTTTACATACCACATTTCTGTCCAACTCTGTGTAAGGTCGTGGAGGGTGCAAAGGTTCTTCTCTGATGGAGGCCTCCTCCTCCTCCTCCTGCACATCCTCCTCATCTTCGTCAACATCCTTCGGAGCTACAATCAGGTGAGCGTCTTCTAAATGGGCGGCCAAAACCAGGTGTAAACAAAGACCTTGTTATTACTGTCTACGCAGCGTCTTCATAGCCTCACCATTGTAATCAGGAGGAGCCCACTCGGGGGGTTCTTCCTCTTCGGGTTCGATTTTACTTGGGGTTTCCGCTTCTTCTTGTAATGTACTGTCAAAAGTGTCACCATCAATTCAGATCTAAAGACTATTTAGCAGGTTTATGCTGGTTGTCGCTCTTACCTTAAACGCGCTTGTGAAAGACCCCTTTGGACGTAATCAGCCTGTAAACAAGATGTGACATTTTATTAGTGGGCTCAGGCTGATGGATGCGGATTATTTTTTGGGGTAGGGGGTCCTCAATGGGGGGATTCGACCCCTGGTCGCCCGCCATTCATTTCAATGGGGGATTTCGACCCCTGGTGGCCGATGCAGACTAAAATTTTGATAGCTGGCTGATTAATCAAAACAATATAATATATAATGAATACAACTTTATTGATGTACTTCTTGGTCCTTTCATGCTTACAATAGATATTAATTACAGGCAGAACATTTGACTGTTTTACAATACTTTGTCCTTTATCCATCCACCCATTTTCCGCTTATTCCTAACAAGGGTCGCGGGTACTTTGTCCTTTAGTCAATGTTTAATTACAACAGCGAGAAACATTGGCATCATTGGCCTATTTGTTTTGTTTTGTTTTTTTTACTTATTTTTGTGGGTGACTGTCATTATTTTTGTTATCATGTGTTAATGTAGGGGGGGGGGGGGAAACAATTGGCAAAAACTGGAAATATCTGCCGTTTAATCGATCAGGCCTTTTTTTTTTAATACAGGGATGTGATTTTTCCGCTAATTCGCGGAATTCCGCTTTTTTTTATCTCCCCCCAAAAAAAAAAATCCGATTTTTTAAATTTTATTTTATTTTATTTTTTTTTGTAGTTCATTGTGTATGCACATGACTCCGACAGATAACATCTTCTGCTATAACAAAGACATTTGTGATATGCTCTAATATGAGTTACTTTTCATTTGGTCATGATACAATTATTTGTTCATGAAATTTGAACTCAACAAACTTTATTTATGTGTTAACTTAGTAATCACATTAGTTAGATATGATGATATTCTCAGTGATAGTTTTTAAAAGCAAAGGCAGTCCAATGTTTTTGAATGTGACTGATTTTGAGTTGACTAAAACTGCCATTTTATATGGGATAGTTCAATAGACATTGAAAATTTATGCTGTTGTTTTGTCTATTTCTTTGTCATGTGAGTGCATTGAAAGTACTTAAAAACACGGAAAACCTATGAGCTCCGGGGGTCTTCGCCCCCCTTGTCCCCCCTCCAGGGCACTGCCCTGGACCTAGCTGGGTGCCAGCGGCCCCCAGACCCCCGGCTAAATTTTCAGATAATTTCACTTTGGTCAAATCACATCCCTGTTAATATATACAAAAAGTAGGACTTCAAAAAAATATTAAGCTCTTCATGTCCCACCCGAATGACCAACATTCCAAAAAACAGCAGCATGTAAGTATGTAGCAGTTGATCATCAAAAATGAGTTAGAGTTTTTTTCTAAAATTGAATTTGGTATTTAATATCACTGAAATATTGTGCACAGTTTGAACAATAATGCTGAGCTATAAATGTAGGAATAATTTATATCTATTTTTTAAATGTAATGCACATAATGAAAATTGCACTCTCGTGTTTAAAAACAGTTTTACGATATGATACGATTGAACTGTACTTGAAATATGTAAAATATTGTACATGCAAAGTAAAAAAATGTACAGCATGCATACAAGCTTCATTCAAAAATGTTTGACTGTATTTCAAATTTTTCACATTTCATTTGTGTACCGCCCAAGACAGCCTGCATACCACTAGTGCAGAATCACACAGTTAAAGGATGTTTAGTCGGGTTCTTCTCACCCTGACGTCCTCGCAGTGGAACAGGAAGACGCTGGACACGTGCTTCCTGCTTGGCTTGACTGTCACCGCCAGGAGCGAGTTTGACGCCGAAGTGTCCAACACAGCCTTCAGCTCCAGGATGTCGCGCAGATAAATAGACTCCAGCATCTCCTGAGAGAAAGTCCAACATTATGAAATGAATTTATTCTTGGTCAACCCATCTGGTCAGCTCCGTCCTAATGATGACAAGCCCGATGGGAAATGGATGTATTGCACATGAGCGGGCGTGAGTGACCTTGGTCTCTGTGTCGGTGAGCAGCAGGTTGGATCCGCTGACCTCCAGCAGCATGTTCTGGCCCCACACTCGCCCCATTTTGTCGAGCAGATTAAGCCTCTCCACGCAGTCTGTGAGGCCTCGGAGCTCCTTGCCATCCAGGTTGCATGTGAGTAGATGCTGGCACGTAACGACAACAACACATTAACCCCTTCCGGCCTGTTTGATTTGCAATTTCAAAGGACCCCACCCCCCTTGTTTTACTTCAGTAGTTTTTAAGTTATTACATTTAGCACTAGATTCATCAGTTCTTCATGACATACTTTTTATATAACCCTTCAAATTCCTGTTTGTTTGCAAAATGCACTGGTTGGATAACTCAAAAATGATTTATTTTTTTATTTTTATTGTAAGCACCCTATTCTTTTTACTATGGAAGCCCATTCCTGTCAGTACACAAAAAAAATGTAAAAAAAAAAAAGTGTTAAAAAAAAGATTTGTATATATTTTATTTATTTATTTATTTTAGCCTCATCAGTTCTTCATGATATACTTTTTATATAACCCTTCAAATTCCTGTTTGTTTGCACAATGCACTGGTTGGATAACTCAAAAATGATTTTTTTTTTTTTTATGTAAGCACCCTATTCTTTTTTACTATGGATGCCCATTCCTGCCAGTACAAAAAAAAAAGGATTTGTATATATTTCATTTATTTATTTATATTTATATTTTAGCATCATCAGTTCTTCATGATATACTTTTTATGTAACCCTTCAAATTCCAGTTGGTTTGCACAATGTGTTTACTATGGAAGCCCATTCCTGCCAGTAAAAATTGCAACAAAAAAACAAAAAAAAAGTGGGGAAAATAATTGCCAAAAAAAAGATTTGTATATATTTTGATTTATTTATTTTTACTGTCAGTAGACCGCTTTTTTTTAATGCCCATTTACACCAAGTGCGACATGGACTTCATGTAAATGTGATGAACTTATGCATGAAGGTGGTCTGACAAGTGTGTTTCTCTCTCTCTCTCTCTCTCTCTCTCTCTAATCTCTCTAAAATAATTGTATTTACAGTATTTATTTTTAAACTGGTGGAGCAGGCTTCCACATTCTACAGCCAGCAGAAGGAGCTTTCACTTCTTAAATTGAAATTGTCAATAGAGTTGTTTCCACTTCTTAAAATCCAAATGGCCATTATAAGCCATTAAAATGCGTCTTTGTAAAAGTAAGAATACGAGGCTTCTGACACATCTATTTTTTGAACTTGTTCCCCTCTCAAAAAAAAAAGAGATAAAAATTCAATTGGCCCAAAGTGCCAAAAGGTACGATTTGATGTCAACACTGTGTTAATTGTGTATTTAAAGCTCATGTTGGAAATTGTCAAATCAGACAAAAATCCGCAATCTTGGCAAATTTCACTTGACTGCTATTATAGTTCGAATACGGTCAAGTCAGCGAGGCGGACAGAACAGAGCCTAGAAGGTAAACATTACTCACCTCCACTCTGTAATGGAAATACTTGATGGTCTTGTTCATGGAGGCGGCGTACTCCTTCCTCCGCACTGTTGAAACACGAGCCGACAGCAGCGTGGTTCGCAAAACGTAATACGACATCACTCAAATTGAACGCTGCGGTTACTTACAGTATATCGACTTTGCGCTGGGCCTCGACACCGACGACACCAGCGATGACACCTCATCTGCGACCGAGTAGTCACTGTCGCAACAACAAATCCGAGCAAATTATTTGAGGTCTGAGGTGGTTGAGTGCTTATGATTAAATAACGGGACAGATTATTGCTACAGGACGATGGACATACTTGGACTGGATGGATCCTGCATAACTGCTGGTGTCGCTTCTCAGTGGACTGACGCTCCTGAACATCCTCACGCTCACCTGCTGGGTCTCGTGAGTGTCATAAAACAAGGTAGCTTTACAATATTTTGCATGCTATTTAGTTTTTCTCGTCATGAGACAACCTTAATGTAACACAACACTTTTATTTGTTATTATTTTCAGTTGGCATAGAAGGATGAATACATCCAAGCCTATTTTTTTAGACTTGAGATTCTTTTCAGTTCGGCTGATTTCTTCTTATATCACATTGAGAGAAGGAAGGAAAATTCACTGAAAATTAAGATGTTTGAACAGATTTATGTCCCATAATGCCAACAAATATATATAGGTAGATACAGCATCACTTAGGAGGTATTCTTAAAATTCTGTTAGTTAAAGAAAATACACAAGAGTTCTTACCTTTTTATGTTCAACGCAATTTAAATGCTCCCTTAAGGAAAATTTTTAATCCAGCACAAATTCAAGTCATAGTTTGAGCGAACACTTAAGACAAGCCCATAAAGACAGAGGACAAAGTTCAGTGTGTGTGTGTGTGACACAACAACTGTGTGAAAGAACTGAGTTGCGTTCCCGGTGTGGCATCCCACCCGAGCAAAGGTTACTAGATATGGAAAATGTTTCATAGTTGCCACGGCGATAAGTTAACATGTGCTCTTAGCGATTTGACAGCTACGTGTGATTTACTTTGTGTGTAAATATTCACCGCCTATATGTCAAACACAAACTTAACTAAAAAAAAAAAATTATTCTTAAGGGTCGATTATATATTGAAAATTCAGCACCACTGCCTTGGTGAAATTAAAACTAAAGCAAATGACATTTGAGAACCGACTGCACTTTATATGCACTTTTTTTTTTTTTTAATGGCTGATTGCCGCCACAATAAAAGCACCAACCCATTTATTATGGTGACACCAGAAGAGAAATCACTCTGTTAAACATTAATTGAAAATATCGCTTAGTGATGTAACTCACACATGATGCTGTTTACTGTACATTGGTGATTACTCACTTAACAAGCACACATGACATCCAAGCGGTACAGCCAGAACAAGAAACCTATAGATTTTGAATCCACACACGCCTTGAGAAATCTGGTTGAACTTTGTTTTTTTAATTTTGATATTTGGAGGTCATACATACTATAATGGGACCATACCACTTATTTTTTTTATTCCAGTATTACTCACAAGTTTACCTACTATAGACTTATGAGCACAACTGTAAATTTGTTTGACAAAAGTGGGGAAAATAGTAGCAAATCTAGCACAATTCTTACCTGGTTGATTTGTTTTTGCATAAAACTTAACTAGATTTATTTTAATCACACAATAAACTTCATGGTCAAAAAAAAAAAAAAGGTAAATACAAATGATTTAGAAAATAGCTCACCAGTGTTGAGACGCTCTGATTTCCTTGAATGTTGCTGAAGTACTCATTTGAAAATGTAAACACTTGCATAGCCCCGCCCCATGGCTTGAAGTTGACTTGCTTGTACTTACATTGTTCAACCACTAGAGCGCAACAGTGTGCCGCAACCACATTTCGGGAGATTCCGGGCAACAAGAATCGCATGTTATCTGTCAACTTTCACACAGTAAACAAAGGCAGCGTGGTCAAGTGAAAGTAATCCATAGTGTGATATTTTTATTGTACATAAAAATCAGGATAGAAGGTGTCACAGAACACCACTCAGCACCCCAAGTGCAGTAGCATCCATCTCAGAACAACCATAAAGCTGAACAATGCATATAGAAAGATTTGCATACAATTAGTGAGTTAAAAATAATTGTATATACACTCACACTAAATGTAAAATATACAGTCGATGACAAACCTGAACCAGTGCTCAAACGACTAACACTTTTTTTTTTATCTTTACATCTGCCTAACGTGTGACTTACGAAAGACGGCTAAACAGTTTCTGGAGAAAATTCTCATTCACATACTTGATGTGCTGCTTTTAAAGTTTAAAGTTTCAGGGTAACAGAGAATTTTGGCTACATGTTTCGGATACACAAGGCGATCTCTGTAAGTCATTAACTATGCTAAATTATCTTTTGCAGCAAGCAGGACTTTGGCCTTTCCATGTAGTGCTCCTGCATACAAACTGTACAAAGATGCAGAGCCCAAAAAGCAGAAAAAAAAAGACACATTATAAAAAAGTAGAGCAAAACATAGTGACAAGATACTTTTAAATAGAAGTTAATGAGGACATCTTTGCTAGCAGGTCATGTGATAAAGATCTGTATCGGACCTCTGCTGTTGCCCGGTAGGCACTCACTGGCCTTGCAGAGTCTGGACAAGGTTCAAGCCTGTGCCAGGAGGCAAAACCCAACCGTCCTGGCCCTGGTTGGTGTGCAGCAGGCAGTAGAGCTGCTTCAGATGAGTCACTATGTTGTCTTTGATATCAGGGATGGAGATCTGGAGGCGCACGCTGCCGCTGTCGAAGGATCGCGTGCTGTCCCCGGAAAACATCTCGATGATCATACGAGCCACCACTGGAATGATCTGCCATGAGATAAACATTGTCTGCTTATCAAACTCATTTTTGTAGAAGGCCACATTGAAATTCTGGTTTCCCTTAGAGGGCTGTTATGACCAGTAGGGCTCAATACTAATTTCTTGAATTGATTCGATTTCAATTCGCAAGAGTTTGATTTGATTCAATCCAATCCAATATCGATTAATATACATATATTTATGGAAAATCTATTATTTTTAGATATCAAGGACATGATTTCATAAAAACATTAAATTATGTGGAGGCAGTAACTGGTCAAATTATATAGTTTATTTTTTTTAATTAACGTAACGTGTTTCACAAACAATGTCCTACTTTCATAATTGTAATTCAACAATTGTAAATATGAATTTAAAAGATTCTGAATTGTCTTAAAGTACAATAAGTCAGGTCTTATGTAAATGCTAAGAAAATACTTTGAAATGCCTGTCAATAGCAAATTTCAAGAAAACAGCAAGATACTTTTAAAATTATATTTACTCATGAATTTATTGGAAAAAGACATTAAATTAAAAGGAAAATCAATTTGACATCGATTAATTGATTTTTTTAAACCCAGCCCTAATGACTAAGACAATCATAAAAATATATAATCACCTAATCATCGTATTACAAATACATAATTGGCCCTGCATTGTTTTGCATGGATTTCTAACAATTGGTTGGATTGAAAATCAGAAGTCATTGAAAACAGTGACAAATGTGGAATAAAATTATTAAAGGATTTGGTGGAAAAATGCTTGTCTATAATATCAATAAACATAAAAAAAATAATAATTTTAGTGCAATTACACCAAAACAAAAGGACAAACCCATTTAGAAAGAAACATAACGAAACACTATTTGGCAGGTTGGGCCACAAAAAAAAATGTGGCTGGCCATATGTGGCCCCCTGGGCCTCGAGTTTGACATCTTAAGTAACTCAAAAACATTCGAAAAAATTACAAAAACTTGAAACTGAGTTAAATTATTATTATTTTTAAAGCATAAATTCACAACAAGCACTGAGGAAGTGTTAAGGTATAATGACACCCCTTAATATAAAGCAATGGTCCCTAAACTATTTTTATTTTATTTTTTAAATAGTGGAACATATATGAAGGGTTTCCAAAGAGTTCAATTCTCACCTGGACCATGATAAGTTTCCTCTCCGTTGGCCTTCCATCAGGCCACTCCTCCCCAAAACACAGGTTGATTTCAAACTGCGGAGGATTTGGGGTTTGGCCACGTTGGTGCGCGATCACACCTACGCACCCACACAAAATATTCAAACGATAAATTACACCAAAACGCATTTCCACATATGGAACTGAGATATGATAACAGCACAGGCAACTCACCACTGAGAAAAGACTCCAGGCAAAACAGTTTGACCTTTGTCTGTCGTTCGATAGGATTTGGCGCCGAGGCATTCGGCGCACAGGGGCCCGACCAGTACACCTTGCACTGGCACAGACGGACGGCGTAGATATCGTGGCCGCTCACCTCCAAGACCAGGCCTCGATCCATCACGTCCAGCAGGCGGTTCGTGAAGCGCCGCTGCTTGTCGTTGAGGATGTTCTCCGTGGTCGGGAAGCGCAACTGTTCCAGGCTGACCGGTCCGAACAGCTCCTCCTGGTTGACCATGGGGCCCAGATCGCCGTAGAAGAGCCTGCAGCCCTGCGGGTTGCTGACGGTGACGGTGGGACACATCTCCCTCCCTCGGTACAGGAACTGCACCTCCAGGTCGGTCACTGAGTTCAAAGATGGATTCCGAAAAATGGGCATTTACAGCAAAAAATAAGAAGTCCTTGGATAAACTACAATATTTAGAATGCTGAGAATGATGTGAAAATAGCACAAACATACTTGGCAGGGAGCTGATCCACATCTCCGGAGAGGCAAACAAAGTGTCGGTAATGGTCGGTCCCTGCATAGAAGGGTCAGCCAGAGCGGCGGCGGGCATGTCGGCCATTGGCGTAGGTTGCATCTCCACATCCACAGGCTCCTGTTTTGGCCACGTTTGAATGGGTTCCTCTTTGGGCCACACTTTATTAGGTTGGGGACAACTTGCAGGCGGTGGCATGGAGGACTCGGAGCCCATCGGAGACCACAAGATGAGAGGAGAAGGACTTGTGCCTGCTTGGGGGAATGAGACTGCTGTTAGCATCAAAGCAAGGTAAAGGGATTCCTTTTTTAAAATTGTTGAATAAAAGTACAAGGAACATGAAGTCCCCACCATTAGATGGGTATGGAGGAAGTGATTCTGGTGTGTCTGGAATATCTTCCTCAGCGCCATCTTCCTCACCTGGAGTCCAAGAACCAGCATCTGAAGAACCTGTGGTTTCATTAGCAAATATATGTATATATAAAATGAATGATTAATTATCCATCCAATTTATTATTAGAATGCAGATTTAGTTCACATAGAGATGTTTTGTTTGTGTCTATCAAATCGATTTTAAGTCAAACTGGACATTTTCCTTATGCAATATGAGATTTTGTAAGGTACACAAAAAACTCATTTTTTGGTCTCGACATACTTCTGGAAGTAAGTCGCCTATTAACCCCATTTTTATTATTTTATTCCCTCAACCCAATAAGAATCAGATTGATAAGCAGCATCAACAAAATAATCAAAACCACTAAATGTCATCCTTAGTTTTCAGTGACCCAAAACTCGTATTTGCCATAAACACCTTCATTAAATTTACCTGGGTTGCTTAAGGGCTGCAGGATGTCACAAACATCATATATCTTTAATGGATTCATCGGGACTTCTTTAGTTCCATCATAGATAAGGTTGAATTCCCGGCTTTTGTTCAGGGCACATCGGAGCTGAGCTTTCCATTTGGCAGGATCGGGTTCGTCAGTCCCTTCCTGGAATTTCCCCGTCTCCACAGCCCACGCCTGGAGGAACATATCAATGTATGGAAATATTGATATCCCATGACTCACATCAAGATATTTGATGAGATACAAGACGCAAGGAGTGTCCCAAAAAGGATGGTTTCGAATGAGAAGATGTCTTACCTTGAATATGGTGTCCTCGTCCTCGTGTTGGGGCGTGTGTCGAGTGGCGTGCTTCCACGGGATCTGGAAGCGCATGGCGTCCCGGTCGAGCCACTCCAGGCCGGGGTATCTGCCGCTGTGCACTTGGGCGACCAGCCACGGCTTCAGACGGACACGTCGCGGCGTCACCGACATGTCGACTGGCTGAAGAAGAAAAAGAAAAACAACAAGGTGACGGTGGGATGGGTGGGACAGTATAGCAACTGTTCTCCCAGTTAAAGTCTGTTTAAATTCTATTCAGTGGGAGTAACGTTTTACACAGTAGATATACACACACCATTTGAAATGTGAGCAGTATTCCGTTCAAGTGAAATGAAACGATGTCACTCACCTACCTGCACGAAACAGGAAGTGGCTGTTGCTTTTCCCAGTCGGCCTCTGGCCAAAAATAGTCGGATGTTCCTTCCCCCCTCAAGCGTTTCTTTCCTTCGCTTATCTAAACTAACCGTAATTGCGTGATTTTCGATAAACCACCGCACGAAATTCAAATGTGAAGATAACAACAAGCACAAAGTTTGTCCCCGTGAACTCCTCAGGCCTGGTGTTTTCTCAGCCTCACCCCGCCCACTTCCCTTAGCCGAAACTCAGGTATGACGGTGACGTCACACAGATGACACACCTTTTCCACGATGTCGTGCATACTCGCCCAAAAATGAGTGTGATTCTCAACTGCCATTTTCTCACTTGCTGCCAAATCTTCCTCTTTTTACAATCCTAAATGTTCAAACTGCCTTTTAGAGTTCCTTAATATGTACACAACTGAATACACGAAAAATAAAATCCACTTGTAGCCGTCAAGGTCTTGCATAACCCTTGAAAATGTATTTATTTATCTATCCATCCCTAGCAGACTCACATAAAGAAAGACTGAGTGAAGATAAGCAGCTCTTAAACAATAACAAGACACAACCTGGATAGATAGATAGATAGATAGATAGATAGATAGATAGATAGAAGACTCGTAACAATCCGGATAAACCTCTAGATAAGTATACTCACTGGCCACAAGATGCCTGAACAAATTAATTGTAAAAATACAAAAATCAAAATGGCTGAGCATCAACACCAAGTCGACTTTTCATCACAGCAGCTTTCTTAGCAACTCCTGAAAAGCACCTCCTCTTATTTCTCAGTGCATCACGGCAGTTTGTAGATGCCGTTTGAAGGCTATGGAGTTGGTGTCATCAATAAGATGGAGTTCAAATATTCATGGTTGATAAGAAGTCCTCCAATGGCAACATATGTGAGAAATACTCTGGCTCCGCGGTACATGCTTGAAGATCCATGTTTAAAATTCAATTTGTAGCCATCATTTCTCCTTGAATCTTCTGAACGATGTGTGAAATGTCCAAACTCTGTGTCAGCATATTAAGCAGCATCTCGTCATCTTGAACGCCTTCCATGAACTCTTCATAGGACAGCTCACCTTTGTTAAAGGACACAATAAAAAACAATTAATTTAGATTTAATGAGCAGTTTAAGCTAAATGGGCATGTTAGTGGAAACAACACTACGTACCATCTCCGTTGATATCAATTTTGTCAAAAACCATGTTGGTAAACTCTTGTGTTTTGATGTCATCGTGAATTCCATTGATTGCATCAATAGACTAAGCATGAAAGAAAACATCATGAATTGTACTACTCATGTCTTACTTTAATCCACCAGTAGATGTCGCCTAAGAGTCAGCTATTGCTTCGCACAAAACAGTCTCACTCAACTGCCTCATGCCTAGTATGCTTGATTCAGAACCTATAGGTCAGTAAGTGGGATTTTCCCCAAGTCACTTATGAACATACGTATGTAGCACTAACAAGGCTTAGGGGCTTACTAATACCTTGAAGATCAGATGCAGCTCTTTGCGGTCAATGCAGCCGCTTCCATCGATATCATAGACTTTGAAGTACCAGCGAAGTTTCTGTTTCACGGCTCCCTTAAGAACCAGACTGAGAGCAGCTACGTATTCCATGAAATCAATGAAACCATCCTAAAATATACACAAACACTATTCTTCTACATTCCACTGTAGGTTTGTGCTTTAAAATGTTCTGGATGACCCCGAATGATTGTAACTGAGTTGAGTCACATGATGTCAACAACCACTCTAACATTCAAATAGCAACCGGTTTGGAGCCCAAGTTCTGAGCAGTTCCTTTTGGTCCTGGAATTATCTACTTATCTGTTTATCACTTTTGTAGTGTAAAAGCTGAAATGGAATTTCCTTCAAATTTTTGCCTGCGTCTGAAATTAGATCTCCGCAAAAATTTCTCCGCTCAGTTGTCCGAGGCATTTTCAGAAAAAGCTGTTGGAGGTTTCCTTTTGTCATCCCTTCCTATTCCAATAATCCGCCAAATGAGATCATCGCAGAATTAAAAACAATTTTATCATCCATATTATGGGTTGCAATCATTTCGGGTCACCCAGCAACAGCAACAATTTGTTTATCAAACAAATATAAATAATACATTTCATAGTCATTCCCAATTCCTGAGTGTGCGCAATTAAATTTAAATGAATGAATAGAATTTTATATCTGTTGAGGTGCTACAATGTCAAGCATCCTTCAGAAATATTAGAGCAAGGGCTATGAAACTCTCCATCAGCCGACTAAGCATAAAAAAATGGCCAGATAATGACAATGTCAATCAAAAAGGAAGAAATAAACACTCTTACGTCATTCAAATCAAATGTCGTGAACATGGCCTTAACGTAGGCGTTCGACGACTCCGACAGGTTCCTCAGACCGAAAAACTTCTTGAACTCATAGAACGAAAGAAGTCCGGATGGGCACTCGGTCATGAATTTTCGATACCACTGATGACTCTCACAAGTTTGCAGATCCTCCACAGTCGAGTCGTTGTTTCCCATGCTTGTTTTCGTCATATAAAATCCTTCGTAAAATCCTTAAGGAGTAAAAACCGCACTGTATTGAAACCTGCCGCATCCAAGCACATGGAAAGCTTGCTTGTTTTGAAAAAAGTGTATTTGTTTGGGGGGCAGCCATTCATCCTTCAGAGCGTCTGCGAAAAGCTCTGATGTGGTAATCTACTTTGCTTGCCCACAAGACTTAACTATTTAAAGCGCTTGTAAAGGCAGAGACAACTATTAGTGAGGAATTTATGTATCTTCCTTGGCCATTTTCATTGTTTAATAAATGAAGTTCGATGCAGATTATTATAGCTTAATGCTGAGCTGATGCCCTCAAAAGTATTGTTTTTGTACCTGACTGTATGGATTTCACTTTTAGGGACTAAACTGTACAGTACACTTTGTGAAACAAATCCAGTAATGCCAAATGTTCTTTCTTCATATTTCAGGTGGCATAATGAATTCCTACTGAGGAACTGGAAGAACCAGTCTTGGTTGTTTCCACAGATTTAAGGTGTGATAGAAGACTGCTGTCTAGCTTTACAGGATAAAAAAGGGTAAGATAACCTTTGTTAGTATAAATAGTTCAAATACATCAACAATACATACCTTTTGAATTTGGGTGAGCTATAAATTATTAAATGATTCTAATATAATATTATAAAATATCATTATAATGAACTCATTCACTGCCATTGACGGCTATAGACGTCAAAAATGCATTTGAACTATTTTTATTAGTTTAACATTTTTTTCCACGTTTGTTAACAAGAGTATGAAAACCTAGAATTTTTTTTATTGTACATTTAGAACAGATATAAAATTTGTGGTTAAGCTTGAGTTGACTAGTGAAGTCATGCAATTAATTACAATTAAAAATTGTAATTGCCTGACGTGATTTAAAAAAAGATTATTATAAATTAGGGGCGTCAGACGATTAAAATTTATACTAATGCTAATAGACTCATATAAATAGTTCAAATGAATTTATGGCAGTTAATGAGTTAATATATAATTAAAATGAGAGAACAAAATATTTAATAATAATATATAGAAAATGATTATATTGATTATAAATAGAACTGAAACTCCCACGATACTTGAATCGTATCCTTTTAAAAGTAAACAGATATATTAACCTCGTGTATTAACCCGTCCTGCTACGTGCACTTGAAAGGCAGGGTTCCTTTTCACTAGGGTTAATGTCGGTGGTCAGCTCACTCCCCTTGGAGGATTCTTGATCCTCTTTAGACTAATCATCATCTTTACACTTATCCTTGCAGCAACAACATGGTAAACTGGAAAACGAGGGCACATGAGAGTGCTGGTAACTGTGTCGTCTATGTGTGAATATTGTAAACAACAGTGTTGATTTAAAAAATAATAATTTAAATACATAAAATCGGCCTTGATCTTTCATTTTGCAAGTTTTCCAGTATTAGTGGTTGGGATGTCAAAAATGTTAAATATTAATATGAGATTTTACACTGCCTGAAAAAAAAACCCCATTACATGCAAAACAAATAAAACCACATAATTTTCTTAATGGCTTAAATGATGCAGTAATGTGAACAATCTTTAAAATTGACCATATCATGCATATGTTAGGCCAGCACTGGTAATAGCATAACAAATGCTGTTGATGTCTGCTAGAGGAAGCCCCTGCTCCGATTGATCAGCCACCGATCATTATCAGCAAATTTCCGTGGAAAGTTTATGATTGGAAGACCACTGACAAAAACTTGGACCACAGAGGACCAAAAACCAAATCTTTAGTTTTTATCAATACAGTGGTACCTCGGAGTTTGAACACAATTCGTTCCTGTGAAGTGTGAAGTGTTCAAAGTCCGATTTGTTCAACCTCCGAAAACATTTTTCCCCATAGGAAATAATGTAAATGCCATTAATCCGTTCCCAAGCTCCAAAAACTGAAAATTTCCATTTTAATTTATTTCTAATTTAATTGAATTTATATTTATGTAAAATAGAAAATAAATAAATAGAAAATAAAATGTTAATGCTTGCTTTTTAGTTCAGTGCTGACTTTGTGTGTTTTACATTTGGGATATTGCTAGACTACTAAGGGGTCCTTATGCTTGTCCTCGCACAAGTATTTACTGTGGCAGATACAACGATTATCTTCTTCCTTAAAAGGAACCCCGACTGTCATGACAAGTTTGCTCCATATTATTTATTTGGTTGTTATTAACAAAACTGTGATGAATTTTTCAAAAATCATTTCCAGTTTAATACATTTTGTAGAAACTTTATTTGGACGTACGCCGCCATTGTTATTTACGTGGCAACGGCATTCAGTGCGTAGTGACGTAGAATGGCGGCGGGCTCTCTGCCGAGCAATGTGAAAATAAAGAAAGCAAGGTAAGCCTCCGTAGCGTTCCTAAAGGGACCATCAAAACTCTTGAATGCGTCTGGTGAATAACAAGAGCACGGCGTGGGGGGGGGGGGGATTCTCCCGATCGCATGTTGTTTCTTTAGGAACGCTACGAGGCTTAACTTGCTTTCTTTATAGACGCTTCACATCGGCATCGCTCAGCTTGACCCATTCAAGGTATGTTCGGCTTTGCTTGAATGTTCGGACTCAGGTCAAACTCAGAGGCATTTTTTTCCCTCCGATTTTTTGGGTCGAAGTCCGATTTGTACGAGTTCCGAGTTGTTCGATTTCTGAGGTTTCACTGTATTAGACTTGACGGATATTTGTTGAATACTACAAGCAAGGATATTATGTATCATATATCCAATTTAATAAGTGAGCAAACATGAGGACAAGCAAACACCAGCAGCAACATAAACCAGTCAGTCTTGAGGTTCACGAATCGTAGAATATTGATCGGTCAAAGAAGTAAAAACAGTCTCATTAATAGGTGTCAAATTCCCGGAACTTCCACAGAAAAGATGCGGAAAGTAGCATTCACAAGTTCTTCTGGTAAATCCTTGCAGCCGTTGTCTCGGATGACCGAAGCAAGATGATTGTCTTCAGGCTGTCGACAAATGTTAATCTGCGGTTAATATTTCTTCCATGTGTTTCAACTTGCGCTGAAAGTTAAGAATTGATTGCGCCAAAGTGATAAACAGAGGGCCATCTCCGTAATTTATTTCTTTGTTTTTCATTGTTAAGAAGTCATCTTTAATGCAGAGGAGGACAATTCCAGACTCTTCAACTTGAAGTTTATGATCTTTGAATGCTGTTTTCAGGTGTGTAAGATTTTTGGTCTGCTGGTCTCCAACAGATTTATGGTCTCCGAGTTCTACACCAACTACCTCATTCATTTTTAAAATGTTATACTTTTCATCAATGTCACATTGGCTGTCGCTCGGCTTTTCATTTTCCGCCACCTCAGCAAGACTTTCCCCATGATCGACGGCCTTCTTCAAATAAACTTGATCCGTCAAGTGGAACAAAAACGTCTGCGGGTCCGGTTTTGACTGAGGGCTTTTGATATTTTCCTTGTCGATTTGAGATTCAAATTGGCACAAATCCGAAATAATGGTCTCGTCGTCTTTCCGATATTCAACTTTGGCCTTGAAATCGTCATTCTTTGCATGCCAGCATTCGAGATGAGCCAGCTTTTCTCGAAGAGGACCGCTCGTCTCGGTCGTCCTGACTTGCTCTTCTTGAAGTTCCTTAAACGGTGTTCTCGCTTCTTTCTCCGTTTCGATTTTGAGCCCCGGCGAGTCGTACAAAGCCAAAGTATGCTTGAAAAGCCTTCTTTGCTCACTGTTTTGATGAAGAGCTTTCATTTGCGCTCTCGTTTTGTTCCGATCCGTCTTGAAATCCAACTGACTTTCACTGACGTGCTCGTCCGCCACAAATTTGTTTTCCATATTCCTGAGTTCCGCTTGGCTCTGAAGATGACGTATCGTTTGTTTCAAACTGTTAACAAGAGAGTCGAGCGCTTCCATTTCTCTCTTTTGCTTCGCTAGCAACTCATCTTTACTATAGATGACAAATCGAACCTTGTCAAATTGGTGCTGCTGGTCATTGACCGCTGCCTCCAGTTGGGCAATTTGTTCAGATTGTCGGTCACGGAGAGACATAAGTTGTCCTCGCTCTTCTCTAACGACTTCATTCTGTTTTTTCAAATCGTCGTCCACGTCCTGAAGTTCCCGCAGTCTGTTGCCTAAACTTTCATTTTCTGCGCATGTGATCTCCAGGCGAGATTCGGCCTGCTCTAACCTCCTTAGTAGTTCCTCTTGGCCTTGTAATTGGCACCTTACAGTTTGCAGTTTTGTCCTCATACAATACATATCAGCTTGATCTTTGTCCCTCTGAGTTTCAACATGGGCCAAATTAGCCATTAAGTTCTCAATCATCTCATTCGCGATGTTCTCATTTTCTTTCAGAACGTTTACCCGTGCCTGGAGGTTTTCGTTTTGTTTCTCTATCATTCCAACCCACCTCTTAAGCCGAGCCACCTTATTATCGAGGGACTCGTTCTGTTTGGTCAAAGTGTCTTCGTTCTCTTGAAGGCGTTTGATTTGCATCCTCAAGTGTGTCTCCATTTTCACACTGCAGGACTCGTTGTGAGCCAGCTTTTCGCAGAGGAGCTCATTTTGTTGCGTATTTGAGGTGTTGGTCTCTTCAAGGACTTTAACTTGTTTCCATAACTTTTCATGCTCCGTCTCCATATTCACACTCCAACTTTTAAACAGTGTCATCTTACGGTCATTCACCTCAGTCAGCGTCACCATCTTGTTAAATTTTGTCGCCAGGCCCGTCGCGTCTTCCGTCTCCAACGTGACGGTCCAAGAATTACGCTGAGTCAACTCTTCGTCGAGGAAATTCTGCTCATTTTCTCGATCATCCTTAAGTATGTCTCTCAAGTCTTTTTTCTCCGCTTCCATCTTGACGCTCTGACATTCCAGATGAGCCAGCTTCTCATCGAGGAGTCGTTTGCGCTCGGTCAGTGCCGACTTTCTCTTTTCGAGATCGTTGTAATGGTCCATGAGGCAGTCATTTTGTAAGCGTTGCTCTTTTACAAGAGCCATCATTTGTCCTGAATTCTTACCCTTATCGGCAACTGCAAATGCCGGATCGCTTCATGCTCTTAAGAGTTCCATTTCCTACAAGACATACGTGAAATCTCACAGTAAATGCAGTTTTCATTTGACGTCAAGCTCAATAAAGTCATGCATGGGCTGCTTAGGTTGACCTTTATGATCTAACAGAAGATACCAAATAAAAGGAATAGAGCTGGCAGCTGATGGATAAAAGGACTTTGAGGTATTATGTCATTAAAGCCCTGTGGGGTGTCCTGTAAAATGTTTTGAGGAAAAAAACATGCGTTGATTTCAACACAATTGTTTAATACAAAGCAAGTGGCTTGTTTAAAACATTTTTGGTTACTAACTATTTTAAGACAGATAAAAAAAAATATAAAAAAAAGAGTCCTGACATTCTTGTCAGGTTATATACATAAAAAATACATTGACTAGAGACTAGTCAGTAACCAAACCACATGAACCTAAAAACCCAGTGACCTTTAAAGTGTATGAAACAAGTCATATATGACCCAAGCAGCACTTTCCGAAGACAAGGAATGACCGTAACACAAAAAACCTAGCATCTGTGAAATAGATCAGCTATGATCGAGAAGTCCGTATCCTCGGAAAATCTGATAAATAAAAACAAAGCAATAAGCAGGAGCACGGCCAGAACGAGTCCTTGAAAGAAATATGTCGTCGAACCTTTCGTAAGCGCTTTAAAATGCCGAATGGAAATCGTTTTGGTCCGATTGGGAAGTCTGCTAGATACGGACTTCGGTGGCGTCTCACCCGGCTCCGCCGCGTCGGATTTTTTAACAGGTTGCTCCTCGTTTGCAGTTTGACTGAGTTCTAAAAGCCCCTGAAGATCGGAAATGTTATGTTTTAAAGCCGTGACGAGAGTCTTCATCTCCTCCACGCTTAGCTTTTCCAACTCCTCATCTTTACTATTGGCGAGAAATGTGGCCTCCTCAACCTGCCGTTTTTTGTCTTTTAATCCCGCCACCAGCCTGTCAATCTGTTGGCTTTGTTGATCCCGATATGCTTCCATCTCGGCGGCGTGTTGCTTTTTTAAAGAGTTGTCCTTTTTTTCGAGCTCCCGCAGTTTGTCACTCAACTTTTCCTTCCCCGCCAAAGCTTTCTCCATTTGCAATTCAGCATGTTCTATCCTTCTCCGTAGATCACTTTGATCATGCAATTGTGTCTGAGCTTCTGCCCTCAGACGGTTATGCTCGATTTTATACTGCTCCAACTCAGCAATGAGGGTTTTTGTCCTCTGCTTTATGAGTTTCTCATTTTCTTTCAGATCTTCCACTTGCACTCTTAAATCTCCATTTTCCGTTTCCAGATCGGCCATCTTCTCACCGAGCAGGTGGTTCTGCTTGGTCAGCCTGTCCTCATTTTCGCGAAGATCTTCCTCTTGCGCGCCCAAGTCTCCATTTGCGCCCCAAGATTCAAGATGAGCCAGCTTTTCATTCAGGTGCGTGTTGAGGTCAGTGAGCTTGACTTGATTTTCCTGAAGACTTTTAATTTGGGTCCTGAGTTCTTCGTTTTCCGTTTCCATCTTCAGACTCGGAGAGTCACACAACGCCAACGTGTGCTTTATAAGCTTTTTGGGCTCAATCAAGCAATTGTTTGGATGATCTTTGATTTGCACGCTCACATCTTTGATCTCAATCTTCAAACCCAATTGGTTTTCACTACTCAGCTCCTGCTCCGGCGCCGTCGTCTCCACCAGGTTTCCACAAATATTATTGCTTAATATTTCGTCCATCTGCCTGAGTTCCAGCTGGCCTTTAAGATCGTGTATTTGTTGCTTGAAACTGCTTAAATAGGCGTTAAGCTCCTCCGTGACTTCAATTTGATACGCGATTTTCCTGTTTTGCTTTGCCAACTCATCGTCTTTACTATAGATTAAAAATTGAGCCTCCTCAAACTGGAGTTTATGCTCTTGTAATTTCGCCGTCAGCGCGGCAATCTGCAGACTCTGTTGCTCTTGAACGAATTTATTCTTCTCCAACTCGGCTCGGACGACATCGTTTTGCTTTTTTACAAAATGAGCCTCTTCGTCGACCTCGACCAGTCTGTTGCTCATCTTCTCCTTCTCGGCCCACTCCTTCTCCATGAGAGATTCAGCATCGTCTATCCTCCTCAATAGATCGTCTTGGTCTTGTATTTGGCACGCAGATGTCTGCAGTGCTGTTCTCAGACGGTAAATCTCCGCTTGATCCTTTTCCCTCTGGAATTCAAATTGGGACAAATCGGCCATGAGCGTCTCCGTCTTCTCGCTTAAGTTGTTCTCGTTTTCTTTCAGACTCTTCACTCGTGTCCGCAAGCTCTCATTTTGTTTATCCGTCCTCACGTTGCAGGTTTCAAGCTGGGACACCTCGTCTTTGAGTGACTCATTCTGCTTAATTAGAGTGTCCTCGTTTTCTCGAAACTGTTTAATTTGTGCCCTCAAGTCGCTATTCTGTGTCTCCATCTTTGCTTTCTGAGACTGAAGCAAAGACATCTGATCATTAAGGGTCTTGAATTCATAGTGTACCTGGCCGTTGTTTTCTTTAAGGCCGTTAACCTGCACCCTCAAATCGCAATTCTGTGTTTCCATCTTTGCACTCTGAGATTGAGCTTGAGCCAACTCATCTTTCAGGGATCTCATGTCATCATCGAGACAGTTCTTGTTTTCTTGAAGTGCTTTAACTTGTGCCCTTAAATCTTCGTTCTCCCTCTCTTGCGTTTCACTGTGTTCATGATCTTGCGTTCTTTCTTGATGCAATTTCAGCTGTGTCCTCAAGTCACTATTCTCCGTCTCCAGCATTTTCATTTTTGCGTCCAAATCTTCATTTTGAGGTCCAAGATGAGCCCACTCCTGAGTGGCAAGATTGTTCATCCCGGTCAGCATCACCTTCTCTTCAACTTGCAATCTCAAGTCTTTATTTTCTTCCTCAAGCTGCGCAATGCGTGTCCTCATGTTTTCATACCGCGTTTCCATCTCCAAACACCGACATTCAAGCAGAGCCATCTCAAACTTAGCTTTCCCTGATTCTGATCCATGCTTTACCAATAAATTGTAGATCTTATTCTGCTCACTGGGAATAGCTTCTTTTTGGTGAAGATTAAGCAACCCCAAGTCTTCATTTCCTGTATCCATCATGAAACGCGAATATTGAAGCTGACCCAACGTTTGGGCCCTTAAGTCATTTTTGTCTGTTTCAATCTTGATATTCTCAGACTCCAGATGAGCCAAGTCCTTGACGCGCCTTCTTTGCTCAAACAACATGCTCCCTTTATTTTCCAGATCTTTAACATGTTCCCTGTAATGGTCATCACTTAGCAGTTGCCTGTTTTTCCAGGACATTCTTCAACCCTTATTTATAAATCGAAGATTTTGGATTATTCTCTCATGCTTTGGTTGGCTTCTAACTGGTGCAGGTAAAATGGAAAACATCCCTACTGAGGATAAGCGGCACGGGAAATGGATGACTGGATCCTCAGCAGGTTGTCAAAACGTCATGATTCAACGTGTTGGCTTAATTGGCTCAAAATACGACTTTCGTTTGACTTTTTTGAGCGTCATGTTCTGTTGATTTGTCAAAATCAGAAAAATTAAAGTGTGTGCAGAATAGCGATTTTCAGCTTTATGACATAATATGACACAGAAGTTGACTGTTGACGGGATACAACTGCCCGTTGAAAACATGGTTAGAATTATTACATCAAAAATAACAATACTGACTTGTGATAATAGAGATGAAGTCATTTCACGTTGATAAGCTTTATTGCAAAGATGACATAGATGGTAAAAGTGACACGTCGATGACAGCGTCCTCAGTTATGACATCATCAAAGTTCCTTAAGGTAAGCAGAGAACTCTCCATTTGGCATCACGGGACGAAAATAAGAGCTTGCCATAAAACTATACTTAAGCCTTGCGGTGAAGCAAATTACAACCAACAGTTACTTTTTGTTTATTTGTATTCATTCATCCTCCAAACCACTTATCCTTATCAGGGTTGTCGGCGTGCTGGAGCCTATACTTTATTGTCAGATACAGGATCTGAAAATTGTTAAAACAGCAGCTGCGCCATGCAACTCAGTGGACATTGAACAACATAGACGCATTATACAAACATTAACATTTAACAAACACCGACTACCCCCATTAAGGAGACAGTGAACGTGAGTCTGAATGGTTGTCTGTTTCAATATGTGCCTGCGACTGTCTGGCAACCAGTTCATGGTCTGCCTTTATACCTTAAGTCATCTGGGAGAGGCGGTTCCAGCACCCTGTGACCCTGAACAGTATAGGCGGTGTAGAAAATTAATGAGTGGATGGATAATGGGGCGAGTATATTTGGTGTGGGTTGGACATGTTTACATTGACGCCACCTTGAGCACTGAATTGTATGTTGATGTAGCCACCATATTGGGTGTGAAAGAGTGATTGGTGAAGATGCCTCATTCATTACTTGCTTGGAGATCTACGAATTAAAGCCAAATATCATGTGATTAATTTTCACAGGTAAGACTAAATAGCTGGCTTTACATGGAGCCATGTATTCCGATTAAAATGAATCCAAATGACCAAACGGAATGAAAATGGTGGAATTTAATGAGGATTCACATGGGTGGTATATTCCTTTTGCAAACCCAAACGAGCGTCATGTCAACAGTTCAATCGGAATAGCCGGCTGCTCAGTTTTAGTTGAATTAGTTTCTGCCACATCCAAGATGGCGCACATGCTGACATATGCAAGCAATGGTCCTACTCAATCAACGTTTGGTCTTTATATGTCTACAAAGTGATTCGTTTATAGCTGCAGCAGCAGTACCCCTATCGACAATATATCAAGAATTCTAAACACCAGGAGTTATAACAATTAGATATAGGAAAGCGTTTCTTCACTGTGGTTGACTTAAAAAACAAACAAATAAAAAAAAACTGGCCTTAAAACAACTGTGCTAAAATGCTCGGCTCGCTTGCGAGCATTCATTGAGTCCGACAAAGAAGCCGTGGAGCTGACAATTAAAATATGAGATCGACGTAGACATACAGTATGTAATTAAAGACTGAGATTAGTGCCGGAATGTCGGCGGAGCGAACAGAGCAGGTTGGGGCCTCACCTGTTGTCGGGAATGTAACTTGAGCACGGGAGGCGGAGTTAATGCGTTTCTATCCACGGCTTTCCCCCAAGTTTGCTCAAATTCGTTTTGAGTGAGAGTGCCGTACTTTCCCCACGACGGAATCATGACGCGTGTTGTCAAAATGTGTAACTTGTGACCCTCACGCACACAATTAACACCATTGCTCAAGATGAAGAGGGGAACCCTGGCCTTTTTGGGTCGGAAGGACCAATCCCTCTTCGACACCAGCATCAAAATGAGGGAAATGGGTGAGTAGTACATTGCGAGCAGAGCAGGTGGAGAGGGAAAAAAAAACATTTATTTTCCTCAGGAGGAAATGCGACCTTTGTACTTGGTGTATGGACAAGACATTCATGCACGTTCGGGAAAACTTTTGTCTAACAATCTATGGCTATTGAAACGTCCAAACTGTTCAACAAAGGTAGAAGAAGTACTCAGTTTTCACTTAAGAAGAAGTAGGCTACATATAATTAATTATGTTAACAAACGTGTTAAAAGAAGTGCTGATTCAACTGCTGTACTGTACTTAATTAAAAGTACAAATTTGAGACTGAAACGTCCAAATGGCAAATATATTTTATTTTTATTTACTGTCAATTACCAATAAATAGAATACCAACATCACAATGCATGTCACTGTTTATTTTTATTTGGCATATTGTTTTAATTAACCTTTAAGGTTATCAAAACACACATATATATACCTGGAAAAATACACCTTATGTCTTTTTCCCCCCCTGACATTTTGAATACCAGAAGCTGATTTTTTATTTTTTTTTTTAAACAATGCATATGCAACAAATATAAAATTCACTTACATGTATTTATTTATTTTTATGACATTTTTTATGTCGCACCATCACCTAGGGAGCTTGAGAAAAGTAACAAGCCTATTTTGACAAACAAGTAGAGAGTGCAAATATCTATTTAAATGTAGTGGGTAAAAGTAAAATAAATACCTGAAGGACCTTCATTTTTGAGAACAGTTTCTTATTTACAAAATTGATCTGGTGGCAATTTATGGTTCAGTGTCTTGCCCAAGAACACTTTGACAGTGGAGGCCTCAGGGCTAAGGTTCGAACTGCTGACGCTTCGGTCACTGGATGGATGACCCACTCGACCGCCTTCCTAATCTGTTCTGATATGAGA
This sequence comes from Vanacampus margaritifer, assembly GCF_051991255.1. Classification (NCBI taxonomy): domain Eukaryota; kingdom Metazoa; phylum Chordata; class Actinopteri; order Syngnathiformes; family Syngnathidae; genus Vanacampus; species Vanacampus margaritifer. Next base: position 11,614,220 of record NC_135439.1, read on the forward strand.
ACATCAAAATTCTAATTTCAAAGGGTTGTTTCTCATATGTAGCACTTTTAGAATACATTCGCAATAATCAATACTGTATCTTTGTAACGACATAAAAATAAAAAGTCATTTTAAAGTACTGAACCATCTGTTTGAATACAGACCACCTTTTGATAATTATGCATAGATACGTACAGTAGATCAGTCGTATTTCAACAACAAACGTGCCGTATTTCCAGCCCGCACTCATAGCTATGTTGACATACATTCATTATCTAGTAATCATTCATTATTGCAGCCTGTCCTTCCCAAACAGGAAATAAATCAATCTTTATGTTAAACAGATCATCCCAGATAATGCTGCCCCCAGATCTTCATATAAGTTTAATGATCTGTTGTGTTCCTGTTTCTAACTTCTATATATTGATCCTCAATTTTCAACACACAAAGCTGCTAGATGAGTAAGACAAAAGAGGAACATTTGTCTGTTAAAATCAAACAGGTTGGCTGGACTGGTTGTACCTTCACAGATGATTAATTCTGTGGTGATTCCCACATTAATTCAATGCTATATTTTCGGGTGTTGCATGATGATATTTTTTTCACGTGCAGACATTAAAGAGACTGCCTGGTATGCGTGTCTGACTTAAAACCGTATTTATTGTCTTTGGCTGCTATGCATCCCGTCTTTCAACAACCCTCATGTGAAAAAGCGTTAAGTCAAAGGTTTGAAAACATCTCGGCTAAGTGCTTTTGTGTGACATTTCCTCTCTTCACTCTGCGTCATTTTCTTGTTTGACAATCTAAAAAAAAAAATAGCTGAAGAATGTCAGAACGCCGAGATGACTTATTTTCTCCCGTCACAGCTATTTTATTGCTCCTACCCGGTTTCGCAACAGGATTTTTTTTTTTCCGGGGCAAGCTCCACCCAAGTTTAAAATGATTCTTCCGGTCTGTGTTTAAAGGTGATATATATATATATATGTTACCATTTTTACGACCTAATATATACATAACTTAAAACAATCTGTGATGCAAGTCGACATCCCATTTGTTAATATTTTCAACAACATTTTCCCATAAGAAATAAAAGAAATGTTATCCATTATAGGATCAAAATATTACTATTGTTATACCTTCATTAACTGTACGGGCGAATTTGGTGGACATGGACAAAATTACTATTATGAATGCAGCAGATTGTGTGGAATTGATCACTAATTGATCACACATCTTTGCAGTGCACTGCAAAGTACAACCACAATACTTGTAATGTAATACATTTTGTTAAAAGGGGAACTCACCCCCCCCCCCCCCAAAAAAAAAATGTCTTGGCAACAATATGTTCTATGCAGTTCCACTATTCTAAATATGGTATTCTGGTTCATATAGCGCAAAATCCAGCAGTTTTTATCAATATCAGAAAGCGGCCATTTTGCCACTTGCTGTCCAGTGAAAATGACATCACAGTTGCTCAGGTCTCAGGTAACAACCAATCACAGCTCAGCTTCAGAAAACAGGTAAGCTGTGATTGGTCGTTGCCTGAGCCCTGAGCAACTGTGATGTCATCTTCAGTCGACAACAAGTGGCAAAATGGCCGCCCCCTGAGATGGAACAAAATGACTGGATTTTGCCGCATAACTCATATTCCACAAATGTAACATGAATCAGAATGGCATGTTTACACTAGTGAGGTCACATATATTATTGTCAAGAAACGTTTGAGGTTAACTTCCCCTTTAAATTAATCCTGCCTTCTGAACAAGTCAAATAATGTCCGTTTTTAACAAAGATTTGCACTTTGCAGATAATGTCGAGCTGGTGCTTAACTCGCCGGCCTCCCCAGAGTCGGGAACTGCCAGTGTGCGTGCCAGACCCACTGTCAGGCATTACTCTGTGAGTATGTCACTCGACCTGCCTTGTTCATACGATGCTGATTGTTTTCTTTACATCTATCGCTTGCTTTTCTGGAAGTCTGTGAAAGTTACATAATAATCTTCACAGACGCCTTTATGCCTTTCTGTCATCATAAATGTCCTGTATTCTGCGTTGTGGTTTAGCTTGCCACAGCACCTTAAAAGCTTTTCTGCAGTCATCCGAAGCTGTCTTTTGCCAGTTTGTGAAGCTGAGATCCGCTCTGTTATAATGTCATTGTACAGAGCCAGAGTGAGTGACCATTACTTACATGGGTGATGTTGGACATTACCTAACTTACAAAAGGCCAAGTTCAATCTGTTGTTTTGTTACTAAAGGCTGACCTATAACCCGCTGTAAAAAATCAATTATGATTAACACATCCACAATTTGTAACATGCTGAGGGGCAAACCTGAAATAGAGAAAGTTAAAAATAAACTCACTTTGTATTATTATGTGATCACTGGCACTTCTTGTTCCACAGGATTCCCTCAGCTGAAGATCTCAAAAATTATTATCATCTTTGTGATTACAGTATTAGTATTTCCGTCAGGCTGCTGGCACTTGCACCACTATTTTTAATATGCAAAAAAAATATTTCTGTGCTATTTTAGAGCGCACACACTCAAAAATGATAAACATAAGAATCAACTAATATTGCACCTTCCTCATCACAGTGACGTTTAAAAGTTTTTAAGAGACCTGCTAATTAGCATCACGGCATGTGCAGTCTATAGATCTGTTTTACAAAAACAGATGCCTCATAATACATCACTGAACAGTGCGGTTCACACACCCCAGTGCATGGGAGTGGTGAGTGTTTGCGTCTGAGGCATGCTGGATGTGGCACACCCAAAAGCGCGTGGGCAGGAAGCCCGTGCGCTTTATGAAAGATCGTAGAGCAACAGAGATAACAAACAGGTGAAATGGAACTGAATCCCTTGCCATGCTTAACACACCCTCATACCTGCGGTCTTCATGTCAATATCTCTTTTTTTTTTTTATCAATGGTCGGTTTGATCTTTTGTCACGTGTCGTATTTCTACCAAATTTAGGAGCATGTCTCCCCAACATAAACAATGAAAATTGAAATTATATAGACTGCCTTTTACATAACATTCCAAATTGTCATCCCAGGACAAAAATGTACTCGTTTGTCGCTTGCTACTGTTATGCTGAAGTGAGATCCCATTTTCTGTTCTATGGTCTTCTTCATAAACTCTTCTCAACCCGAACCCATAATTGGAGAACCAAAACTGCCAAAATTTAAAATAAATAAATGACTAAAAGTGAAAATAAAAACAGATATAAAAAATATAGTATAAATAAATAAATAAATAAATAAATAAATAAATAATTATAAATGGGAATTAAAACAACTATATATATATATATATATATATACACACATTTTTATTACATTTTTTTTATTATCCGTTTTTTATTTTTACTATTAGTCATTTATTTATTTAGTCATTTATTTATATTTAATTTTGGCAGTTTTTGTCCATACTGCTAGGACGAAATGTTATTGAAATGAGGGGGCGGTCCTAAGCGTGTCTTGCGTTGCGAGCGTGTCAGCGAACAATGAGCTCCAGCAATGGACGACTATCTGGTCCGCTGGCAAAAATTCAAAATAAATAAATGATTAAATATATTTGACTAAAAGTGAAAGTAAAAATGAATGTCTCCCCCCCCCCCCCACACACACACACTTTTAGTCATTTAGTGTTTTTTTTTTTTTTTTGCGTTTTGGTCCTCCATACCCTTCTGTGTTCTGGTTCCCTTTTCTTCTTTTTTGCCTATTAGTAAAGTGACAACAAGGTAAACCGCTGTGGATTTTGTGTTGTAGCAACAGAGATTTTGTTTATGATTAGTAAGCTGTAATCAGAGCAGCAAGTCTTTTCCACTCGGGCACAAACAATCAGGTTTGTGCTAGTTGAGTTGGTTTCGCAGGTAACACAAGACAATGATTAAAAAAAGGTGGAGCCTCTTCCCCCTCTGATTCATAATGCGTAGCACGCGAGTGAAGCATGCGAGGTGTGTAGGAGTTCACTGTGACGAAGTCTGAACAGAGATTGATGATCTGAGCACCTCGTCAGGTTCTTTGTTTTTTTAAACCCCCTTTGAGGATTTGCTTTATTTTCCCTGATACCAAACAAGCATTTTTCCCTACTAAGACCTTTTTGTTTTTTTTTAACCAGATCAAGGTCGAAGGTTATATTCTACTGAGTGTCAAAATACATCTCGTTAAACCATAAAACTCCATCACTGGTATGAGCTGTTTATTTATTTTTGAGTCAAGAAATTGCAGCGCATCAAGCAAGTCACAGCCGACAATCTGACATTATAGAACCTGCGTCATCCTGATTGGCCGCTTCATCCTGCCATCCTGGATGCAACAACCAATCACTGCATCAGGACAAACTCACATGGGATTCATTATAACATCGACTGCACACTAATGACTCAAAAAAAGTGTTATAAGTCTCGGTCTTAAGACCCACGTTTATTCCTTGGCTTTTAGTTTGGGCGTGAATTGTGTGGTCCTCGGGGTCTTTTATTTATTTATTTTTTTAAATGATTTGTTCTTTTTTTGTTATTATTTTAAAAAATAATAATTATTATTTTATGTATTTATTTTGCATTTTACGTATTTTATTGACTTTTTTTAATTTTATTTTTATAGTTGTTTTTACTTGATTGTCATGTGTATGATAGTGTGCGCACTGTGCAGATCTCAATGTGCAGCACTTTGGAAACACTTGTTTATAAAATGTGCTATAGATATAAAGTGGATTGGATTGTCAAACAAACAAACTAATGTAATATAGTACTACAACTATATACACATATGTGTAAAATTTTGAAGATTTGCACAAAGATCAGCTTTATTGGTCCTATATTTTATGGATTTACTATTTCTTTTAGCAGTTCTAGAACAAGCTGTAAATATTTTAGAGTTGTTGCATATGTTTTGTAAGCTCGCACTTAATACAATGATTTTTGCCCCCCCCCCCCCCCCCCACGTAGTCATCTGAGACTTTTCAAGGGTTTGCTGTTCCAACGCCGAGAGTCCCAGTCCTCCCCACTAGTATCAGTGGTCCAAAGATCAATGGCGCAGGTGAGTGTCTTTTACTTTCGAACCCAACACGCGTGCTCTATATTTCATATTGTACCCTTAAGTTTTTACTGTGAATGTTTGAGATCACTTTGCTTTGCTTCGCTGCAGCTGCAGCGTAAGTCTGCGTTTGCTTAGTCTGTTGATCAGTAGCTTCTCTGAATACGCCGTCAACTCGATGGCAAGTTTCAGTTTGTTGACAGAGTGGGAGTGTTCTTGGGGAAACAAGTGCATTTCTTTCCATTTATTCGTCCTTCTCAAATCTCGTCTGTAATCATTTACAATATATGAGAGTATGTCTTAAAAGGCATAGCATAGAGCGGTTTTCTAATCAACTAAGCGGGAACGCACTTTTATTAGCTTTCACGCTCAGTCTTGTTGCTTCTGATGCTGCGTCGTGATTCAGTAAAAAGGAGGAGACCGTGCTCCTTTAAGTAACTAGGTAGAAAAGCGCTATACAAGTGAAAGCCTTCAAGTAAATGCTCATTAGTGCTTAAAAGAAAAGACATGAAATGGGCTGATCATTCTTACTCATTCATTCTGTCTTTCCTATCATAGTCAACGGAGATCAGTTTTCCTACGGCTTAGCGGAAGAAGACATATTAGTCCCTCCTCCTCCCTCCATGGCTCCTCCCCCGCCTCCAGAGACATTTATCCTCCCTCCACCAGACTTCATGGGCTACCTCAGCAGTTCAGAGATGGCCGCCCTTCAGCCTCCCCCTACACGCGCTCCGAAGCCACCCGAGACAAATCGCCGCGTCATAAAACCCCCACCGATGGCCCCACCCAAGCCGCCGTCGACGGGTTCCAGTAGCTCCGCCTCTTCCACTCCCATTTCAAAACCGTCCCCGGCTAAACTCCCCAAACATCCCAATTACGCCCCGCCGCCTCCCCCCGTGAAAGGGCAGCAGAAGCCCACAAAGACTCCTCCTCCGAAACCGATTCGACTCTCATCTATGAACAACCTGGACTCTCCGCCGCAGTTTCCTGCTCCGTCTCCGCCTGCGCAGACTCCCACGCAGTCAACCTTCAATCCTCAAAACGCAGCAAAGCTCAACCAGGTTTCCAACACCTCCATCCTCAGGAGCTATGAGGAACAAGACCCAAGACCCAAGCAGATGTTACGCCTGGAAGATACAGCGTCTGCTAAACCAGTCCCGGTGAACGGGAACGTCCCCAGAGAGACACCGAGCAAGCCATTTCGCAAAGACAATTTCCAAACCACACATCTAACTCAGACACCCAAATCAATCCCCAATGATGTTCTGTATCACAAAGAGAATATAGAAAGTATTCCACCTACACGTGAGGTGACCCCAAAGGTCAACACGATACCAGCGTCAGCACCGAACGAAGCCGTCAAACCACACAGGGTGTCGTACCAAATACCAAGAAAGCTTCAGACGGGGAACAAAACCCGATTGACTTCTGAGGATATCCAAGGCAAACTTAGTCCAAAACCAGCTGGTAAATTCAGTCCCATTTTGGATGAGGCTCCTGCAGCGTCCCCGCTTTCTCTTCTAATGGCGGCTAAGGAACGGGATCGGCATAAGGGTTTTCAGTCTCAAGAAATCGGGACCATAAAAAGTACTCAACGCAGAGGAAGCTTCCAGAATAATTCACTTCCCAAAAACGTCCCTACGATGCCACGCGCCGTATCTAGCTTGTCTCTTTTACAGGACAAAGAACAAGTAAGTCCAACTTCCGATAGTCCCGCGCAGTATTGGGAAACAAAATCAGCCACTATTGCACGAATGAGTAATGAACCAATATACACGAATTGGACACAAGCAACTTCATCTACAAATCTGAGTAACCGACTTGTGGAGAGGAAAGATTCCTACGCTAAATCTGGATGGGGAAAGGAACGCGTAGTTACGCCTTTACTCCCTCCGCCTCCAGAATTTGAGGATTTTGATGGCATTATGGAGTCCCCTCCCTCCATGCCTCCTCCTGACCCCCCGTCGAAAATGGCACCGCGACCAAATATAACCCCTCTTCCACCCACACCCTCAAAACACCCATCTCATAATATCGGCGTCCAACCAAAGTCGCAGTTCCAGACCAATTCAAAGGTAAAACCCGCACAACAGCAGCAGCCGACAACTCTATCGTCAAGTCAAACCACGCTTGTGAGCATCTTGCAAAAAAAGATGCTGGAGATGGACCATAAAATTACCGCCACGAATGAGGCGGACTACGACGCTGAAGACTGGGCCGTCCCGCTCTCCGAGGACGTCAAAGTTCCCGTCATCCCTAAGAGCAGGCCGCAAGACAAGAATGTTTCTACTGGGACCAAGCAAACGGAAACGCACCACAAGCAGGAGTCCAATGGCAAAGTGGTGAGAAAATTCCCAGAGATTAACAGGTAAGACTTTTTCACTTGATCACGTTTGGATCGATATCCCAGTCTAATGATCGTTTATGTTCTCCTTTCCAGCAATGAAATCCAGTCAAGCTATCAGTACGGTATGACGTATCGAATCCGGCCTGGAACCAAACAACCCATTACTCTCATTAAGAAGTGACCGTCATGAGTAAACAGGATTGTTTTTCCTCCATTGTATTGATATCAATTTTACATCATACTTAGGCAGTAAATTCTGTGGAGTAAATTTTACTCTAAACAGAGTCTATTTGGGTCCAAAATTTACATTTGGAAGAGAGAAAAAAAAAAAAAAAAACTCCTTTTGGAGATAAGCAAACAACCCTTGTGTAGCGTTTTGTTTGTTTTTAATTAGTAAAATTTAGTCCAAATCTCACCATGAAAAATTTCTGAGTGAAAAAAAAAAAATCTTTAATAGTTTTTTTCAAGGGATAGGACAATTCTCTCGTACACAGTAAAATACTTTGAGTAAAATTTACTCTGAACATTTTACACTCTTCAAAGTGTACATTTTACTCTGTTTAGGCTCGGACCAAATAGACTGTTATTTAAAATGTACTTAAAAGAGTAAATGAGAGACTTGTGTGAATGGTTTACCCTCTAACTGGAAGATTAATTCCGTTTTAAATCTGCTGTAGTGAATGGACATTTGTTATCAGGTGTAGTGAGAAGCAGAACAAACACAGCCTAGCACTGACCACGTTGATAAATTAACGTTAGCACAGATGCTAGTGCTAACATGCAGCCTAGTATAGTTAGCTCAGTCCTGCCAACTCCCCAGTAAGTAAAGTAGCTAATGGTTTTGTTAAAAGACGCTAAGTGACGTCATTGCCTAATTTGCATAATTGATCATTTGCATGTAATTGTAATGGAAGCTGTAGGAGAGCGGAATTATGTCATGGGAGAGAAAAAAGTGAGTTGAAAAAAACACTCTAAATATGTTTAGAACTACAAATGAACTTTTTATTTTAACGTTGCCTTTGAAATAGGCCATTACTTCTTAAAATAACTCAAATGTTTTGTCTACCAGAAAAAGTCACTAGATTTGTCGCTAGTCGCTTCTGACAACAAAAACAGTCGCCAAGAGACTTTGGAAAGTCGTCAAGTTGGCAACACTGATATACACGAGTGTCGCCATGACAATAATGACACACTTCCCATTTTTACATTTTACCGTAAGTTTATCTGGAAGAAGGTAGACTAAAAGTTTCCTTTATCTAAAACTGCACTGCCTTTGCCACAAGGCTTGATAGTATGTTGGGAGTGAGTAAATTCCATATGTGTCATATCTATATTTAATATAATAATACCACAGCGACAATTGACCAAAATAAAATCTTACATTTTAGAAATCTGTATTACTTAAGAGTACAGTACTGATAAAAATTAAGCATTGAAGTTATGTGCTGTAAACATTACGCCAATCGTTACCCCTCCAACAAAGTGTCCAGAACAAACACCGGTCAGTATCTGTCAAGAGTGACATCCGCTCCATCTTAACCTTGAAAAATGTTCAGACTTCTCAACCTGATTCAGATTTGGTAAATAGTGAAATGTGGCTTCATCCCTCCCACATGTATTTGCATGTTGCAGCCAAACACCGCACAGTAATTCACCATTTTTTGACATTGGCTATCAGATGTAGCTATTAAAAAATAAAAATAAATGTTCATGTGACATTTTATCTGAAATGTTGAATGTAAATTTGAAAAGTGTAAAGTGAAATCAAGCACTTGCCATACAGTATACTGTTGTAATCTTTAGTGTCAAACTTTGTTATGTAGGGTCTTTGCAATCAGATTGCAATGTGCAACTTCTTTGGATTATTATAATCAATGAAGGATATTTTATTTTTTATATTGTTATGCAGTAAAAACTGAACATGTGATAATGTTGACAGTTTGCAGCAACATTACATTTGTACATATATTTATATGTTAGGGTCTATGATTGAAATATTCATCACCTGAGCAAATTTGATTGTCATATCTCAACAATCTCAATCTGGTTAATAAATTCAAGTTGATCAGAAATCTTCAGTCTTGAGTTTTCTGTTCTCGCCAAATGGTTCGGTTTCTCCATACATTGGTTCGTATTCATAATGGAAGAACTATGAAGTGACTCTGAAATGCTTTTATTCGATATCATTTGCTTTACAAACCATAACAGACGACTTGCAAAGACTACGGAATTGAAAGTTAACTAAAGTTCTACGCATAAAGCTGCCGCAGTGTAAATGAGTCTAAGACGAGTTGTGGGCGCCCCCTGTTGGCTCCACTGTGTGGTGAAGTACAAGATGATCCCAACCCACTGTGGTGAGGTCATTTGAGCCTCCGTGAAGCCAGCACACGCTCTTGACAAAGTCTCGGTGGCGTCGATCTCTAACTCTACACAAGGAAACAAGAACATTAAAAAATTTAGTACTGTATATGCTATAATCTCAGAAAAGTTGATCTGTGTCAACACTGACATTTCCTGTAGTTCCGAGTTTAAAACGGCAAGGGAGCAATCGTCGCTAATGGAGGCCAGCAAAGACGCGCTGCAATGAAAACAAAATAAGTCATGAATAATAATTGAGAAAATCAAAAGTTTAGAGGTTATGCCAGGCATTCACGTGTACCTGTGTGTCGAAAAGGCTAGCCCGTTAACCCTGCGGCTGTGGACGTTGGCCACGCGGGCCGGCTCTGTCGCTAGGAAATCCTTGACGGTCACTCTGCCGAGCTCGTCACCTGAGGCACAAGGAATGTGATTTCAGGTGGAAAAATAGAGAGCAAAATGCAGTCTTTTTAAAATATGATAGGATTTATACCAAAGGCAATGGTGCTTTTGTGCTCGGGGTGCCAGGAGACAGTGGTGGGCAAGCAGTGGGAGGCCTCCAAATCTAATGGGCGGAAAAACAAAAACTAATTTAAGAACATTGTCACCTGGAAATAAGCAAAAAAAAAAAAGATTTGTAATTTGCTCATATATAAAGCTGTGTGTTGCTCACCGATCCTTGTGGCTGGTTTATCTGGTTTCCGTGTGTCCCACATAAGCACACGGCCATCCTGAGAGGAGAAATAAGACACACCTTAAGAGCTCTATGTTCCTCTTTTATGCGTCAGCGGGACATTTTTAAACACTTTGGATTATTGGTTCGGCAGATATGAGAAGAAAATGAGGACTCGTTACCTTACCTGACCACAGGAGATGAAAAGAGAATTGTCAGTAGGACTGCAGGCAACGCAAGTGACCGGTTGTGTGTGCGCTGGAGGATGGAAATGGGGAACAAGATTTTTTATTTTTTTTTTAAAGCCAGATTTAAACCTCGCTATACAATGAATGCAACGTTGTTCTTACCGCTGTATGAAGTGACAACTGTCTCCTGACTCAGGTCCCACACTTTAATTCTGTAGGCAAATGACAACAAACATTCTTGTTAAAAAAATAAAAATAAGATAAAAAAAGCTGGTGTCCTGCAGTTTGAATAGGTGTGACAACGTCTTACCTGCAGTCCATGCTCCCAGTGATGGCACTGTTTGCTGCAGCTCCGGGACTTACGGTAGTGACAATATTATCATGCTCGTGCTTGGTGAAGCGGTTGACCAGGAGCCGCTCGTCCTCAGCCAGCTCCCATAGCTCCAAGGCACCTGTCGTGGTCCAACAAGGTTAGCTCATTTTAAAAAAAAAGAAGAAAAAAAAAAGGTGTCCTGTTCTGAAGATCTGCTCTTACCCGAATCCGATGCCACAACAACACCCTTTTCCGAAACCCACTTGACGTCCGTTATGCCGGTCTCGGTTTGCACGCCAGCTTTGCAGAATTCCTCATCGGGGGCCTTCTCGGGGTTGCTGTAGATCCACACGGAGCCCTGCCAACTCCTGCCAGCGAGGCTGGAAGAACCCAGCAGCAAGGTGCCATCTGGGAGGGAAGACGGTGGAAGGGAAATGAACATGTTAATGATGACATCTAACCTTTGTAGTAAATAAATCATTTCCAGACCAATTAAGTGAAATTGACTAATATCTCCCCTGATGATCTCATGACAAACTAATGTGACAGCACAGTAATGAGGCAATTCAGTCTGCAGTCAACCTAACGTGTGCTTTTAGAATGTGAGGGTTAGAATCTGGGTCCCGTGTTTAGGTAAAATGTACGCAACAGGGAAAAAAAGTGAATGCTGTATTGCCTCAGGTTTTGTTTAAATCAGTGGTTCTCGAGTACCCCAATCCAGCCTGGTTTTCATGTCTCCATCGGCCAACACAGCTGAGAATCTTTTATCAGGCTTAATGCAGAACTTGTTGATTAGCTGATCGTTTGAGACACCTGTGTTGGCTGAGAGTGACATGGAAAACAGGCTGGATAGGGGTACTCGAGGACCGCGGTTGAGAACCACTGGTTTAAATATGAATAGAATAGAATGCTACATTTTTAATGCCAAAAGGCATTGGAGCAATTAGAGTGGTGACAGCCTCAAAACATTTTTTTCTGCGGTGTGAGATGTTTCAGGTCAGAGACATTTAAGTTATATTACTATTCATACACATGGTGAGCACTTTTAAAAAACACACACACATTTGCGTGGGCTCGTTCGAGCACCTTGACTTCCTTACCTGCTCTGTACTGCGCCGCACACAGATGCTTCTCCATGCATGCTGGGGCATTAGGAGGTATATTCCAAGCGTTCTCCTTTGTCATCGTAGTTTCCAGTCCTGCACCTTTCATCCAAATAATCACAGGTGAAGTTTGCACCGGGATGAGATTATCCTCAACAACCAATATGACTGTGCAATGAATGCGAACAATCAATCGCTAAAAAATAAATAACTTAATCGGAAGTATTAGTTGTTGTTTTTTTTTAGCCAGAACATGCAGTGAACAGCATACTAATATTAAGTTTGTTTATCCATGAATAACGAGGAAAAAAACAGTGGCTGTCCTTTCTAAAAATGAGTGAAAGAACCAACACGCGGCAGCTTGTTCTTCTTCGGTGGTTTTACTTCCTCTTTCCCATTTGTGGAAGCTGTTGCAATACCGCCTTCTGCAGGACAAATATTGTATGTCAGTCAGCTAATAGACGTCACCGACGTTAACCATCCCAAAAAGCTCCCTGCTGTTTTGGATACATGTTTATTTCTCTGCGAATGTGTCAGTCAACATAATATTCCTGCTTGCTATACGGCTTTATTTGTTGTATGCAAAACGAGTGACAGGCGAATTTCACCAGCTAGAAAACCTGTACACGATGGGTTTCCTGTAAAGTTCACTTTATTTAACAGGAAATGAGTGGCCTGGTAGATGTCTTGCTATAGGAGATGTGTCAGAAAAGTTCCAGGATTGGTGTTACAAAGATATATTTTAAAATCCTACAACCGACCTACTAGATATATATTTTCAAACAAACAAAACCCTCCAAGTTATCGCCTTCAATGTGAGCCAGAGGATCAACAAGAAAATCTACAACGATATGGCATATCGATCAGTGCACGAGAAGAGGCGAGAATCTGGATGTCACAAGAATCCTTCTAGGAGTGCATGAAGTCATGGCAGACAACCGTGGTTACACTTCGAGGGGATTATTTTGAAGGGAAAACGTTTTAATTTGGATATTAAGTATTTTCTGTGTCACCAGTGCTGAAGCTTTTCTGGCACATCTCGTATGTGCTACTCCATAGGAATGCTATATTGTGCTATATTAGCCTCAACCTTGGCAAATGACATCACATGAAAACGATAGATGTAGATATTGATTGATTGATTGGAGATTTATGGGTGGGACGGCAGCTAATTGGCGGACCATGAAACGGAGCACTTAAAACGGTGACGCAATAGATTATGTGAAGCAAGGTATTCCTCATGCATGTCCCTATTTAAGAATTTTTTTGTAATGTTGTCGGCTACAAGAATAATTTGTGGCGTATGTGTTGTCTTGTGCCAGCATAAAAAAACACAATTTTCTGGCATTCAAAAATTCATCGTCTAATCTGAAAAACATAAAGCGAAGGTGTATTTGGTAAGGTTAGGTTGTTATCATTACCTAATTTTTATCTTTTAATTTCTATCTTGCAGGTTTTTTCCCCATTTTTTACTTCTACTTGATGAAAGGAATTAAATCGGTAATGCTTTTCACATTATTATTAATGTTCTTATTATGACTTTACACACGCACCTACGCTAAGTACATACAGTGAGTACTACCACCTCTGAATTAAAAAGAGAAGAAACAGTACTCTTGAAAGGTGCAGTTCCTGACAAAGCTTTTATTTTGAAGGCGAAAGGTGGCGGAAGTAGCGTTATCGTTAACGCTAACCTCACACTCCTGTCTGCGAATCTAAAATCGATGAGTGATTGGCTGTCTTCTCGGTCAAGATTCTGTGGGTTTATTAACGCGAAAGGTAAACGCCAACCATGTCAAGTGGTCGAAGTCAAATGATGTTCTAATGACAAAAAGAGCAGTCCTCGGTGTAGTTCACGGTAGCTATGTGACGTTGCCTGTCAGTGGGCGCCTTTGTCTCCATGTCTCGGCTTTGGCGTTTTTATATTTTTTGGAAGGCTAACCGTTAAGCGTTTTGCTAACGTTAGCGGTCCTGCGCGCGCCTAGAGGGGCATCGCAGCTCAGGTGTGCGGACAGACGCCATACGGGCAGGCGTGCCGGGGCCTGGAGGGGGAGAAAAACTCCATCCGCGCAGGGGGATGAACGTCAAGTAATTCTTCAGTGATATTACTTACGTTGATAATAACACACCTGACAACTGCCACAAACAATCGCTGAGTTAATACTGAACATATTGCATCTATACGCTGCAATATTTATTTGTAAAATATAAGTCATAATTTTGCACTTTCAAAGCTGATGTGTAGGCCTGTATAAAAATATAAATGTTGCTAAACCTCGACTTGACCTTACAACAGGTGTCAGATTCATGAATCGAACAATGCATTTACAAGGATGTCCACTGTGCCTTTCAGTGACTCTTCCAGTCTCTCTTTTAACCTGCTGATGACACTCTATATCCTGATGGAAGCCTTGCAGTGGCGTGGTTGATAAATTGTTAGGTGTTGTTTTCATTCTGTCAAGAATGTGAACAGTAAGATGAAGAGGACGGTTTAAATACCAATTTTATTTGAACAAGGAAGTGTTTTGATCCATTCGTGGCTTGAACATTGAACACGTGTTGTGAATTTTGTAGTTCAGCAAGCAAAAAGCTACTGGAACAAGCAACAGTTGGACATATGCATTCAAAAGTTTAGAGGTCACATTAAGTTCACCTAAAGGTTATAGTGCATTTTTGGTTCATCCAGAAACATCCCCCGAAAGACCTATTTTACACTGGAAAAACTAAGCGACACACCACTAGATAATTACCCCCCCCCCCAAAAAAAAAAAAGCGATAATGATGTCTTTGAATTTACTTTGTGTGAACTCTTCTGTTGTATAAATAGCAAAAGGTGGGAACATGTTGGAACAACTAACCTGATGATCTCTTGTGGTTGGGAATTAAATCACTAGACATTTTTGAATGCTGCATCACTGCATCCCATATTCACCCCAAATTTATTTTTACTCCGATGTGCCGATCACTCTAAAAGAGTGTAAATCTGGACATTTTCTCTATTGTTTCAGTGTGATATTTAATAGATGTCAAACTTCTAATGTTTTAAAGTGAGAGCTTATCACGGGTCAATAAGTCAATTTCCAAACGGCACAACTTGAAACAATGTGAAATCTTGTCCATGAGGTCAAACTCGTGACTTTACCTGCCCTCTTCAGGGGTTCGTCATGGCCTTGAAAAGGAGAAGGGCGACGTCCCCTTCGAGTAGTGTGAGCGGAGGAGATTTTGACGATAGCCAGCCTTCATCCTCGGTATCTTCAAGTGGACGAAAGAGGAGAAGGACCTCAAACATTCCGACTGTGGATCCTGTAATTGTCACTTTTTCTCGTTTTTTTTCCCCAATCAAAATGATGTCATGTGAGTTTTGACTTGTTGCCTTTCAGATTGCGGTTTGCCATGAACTGTACAACACAGTCAGAGACTACAAGGATGACCAAGGCAGGATGCTTTGCGAGCTGTTCATTAGAGCCCCTAAACGAAGGTGAGCGCAACCTTATGGTGTTATTCGAATGAACCGGCAGCAGGGTTATTATAGTTTTACAATTTTTCATTTTAGTTAGTTTTTATTTAGTTTTTTTTTTTTAATTTAGTTAGTTTTAATTAGTTTCCAGGGTGGTTCTGTTAGTTTTTTATTAGTTTTAATTATTTCATAAATGCTTAGTTTTAGTTAGTTTCAGTATTAGTTTTAGCTTTTTTTAAAGTGTGTATTAATTGTGCGCAATATTTAAACAACACCATGGGACGAGTAACGTCATCTGAAGGTACTTTTCTATTGGCTGCTGATAGATGACGTCACTTTTGTATGACACACTTTCAAATGTCCTTATTCCGGTTAATATCAAAATAAATCATCCCCAAAGGCTCATGCATTAAATTGATTACCAAAGACTAAAACAAAGACAATTTTTGCTATAATTATAGTTGGTTTTAGTTCCATAAAATGTAATTTCAGTTAGTTTTTGTTTTTTAAAAAGCATTTTTGTTTTTATTTTATTTCGTTAACAAAATTGTATTTTTAATTTTAGTTTTTTTTTTTTAATTTTAGTTAACTAAAATAACCTTGACCGGCAGTGACCCTCATGTCATGATCCATTTTTTTCCATTTCAAGGAACCAACCAGACTATTACCATGTCGTTTCTCAGCCTATTGACATGATGAAGATCCAGCAGAAATTAAAGATGGAGGAATACGATGACGTCGAACAGCTCACCAGTGACTTCCAGCTCCTGTTTCACAACGCCAAAACGTATTATAAGGTAAAATCTCACTATAAAGAAGTAGTCTGGTGCCGCACACAAGTGTTGGGAGAGATCATTGGAAATCATAAAATGATTAACGACAAATATATATATATATATTTTTTTAGCTATCTATGCCAGCGACGTATAGTGACAGGGAGAGCAATTAATTGCTCTTCCACAAGATAGCAGAAGATATGATTAACCTTTAAATGCACCTGTTGCCATTCATACAATAGATTTAGTATCATCAATTGTCATTATTTCACTGTGCAAAACAACACCCATAAATAAATAATTCCAGTATGGCCATGTTTCCCAATTCTTTTTGTCCTTCACTCATCAAGGTATCTTCTAACGAACTTCTCTGTCTTGAGCAGTCTGACAGCGCTGAGTTCCGGGCAGCCTGCAAACTGTGGGACCTTTACCAACGTACCAAGAACGAATTTGTTCAGCCAGGCGATGACGACGAGGAAGATGAGGCCGGTTACGATGCGCAAGACATCCCCAGCGGGTCAACTGAGGATGAGGTGAGTGGCGTGGTCATGATTTGAAGGCAGTCGTTTGCATCAAATAAGAGGGAGAGTTCCGGACCATGTCACGCAATAATGTATTTTGGGCCCAAATCCGTTGAAAACATTTTTCTTCTTTTTCTTAACTCCGATTTACTCCCGTGATGACAGAGTGCGCCGACCTGCTTGAGAGACGTCCTTGAGCATCTCCTTGATGCCGTGGTGACGTACGCTGAACCCTCGGGCCGCCCGGTCAGCGATCTCTTTCAGAGGTTGCCCTCCAAAGCGGTACAAAACTATTCACCATCATTAAAGTTGGAACGAATGACCTTACTTTGATGTGCAATGTCTTTTTTTTGTTTCGTGCAGCAATATCCAGATTATTATGCAATCATCAAGGAGCCCATAGATCTGAAAATTGTCGCGCAAAAGATTCAGGTATTACAATATTCAATCTAATCCCTAATGATGTTAATGATCATTAAATGTATTTGGTTTAAGATGGGCCACTACAGGAGCGTTAATGCCATGGCTAAAGATATCGATTTATTGGTAAAAAATGCCAGAACTTATAATGAGCCTGGATCACAGGTGTTCAAGGTGAGTGTATAGCCGAGACTATGACGTACGTGCACATGGATATTTAAAGGCCGCATTTTTTTTTGTGTTCAGGATGCAAACACAATTAAAAAGATTTTTGCACAAAAGAAGTCAGAGATTGAACACGGAGACCCAGTCAAGTCCAGCATTCGTATCAGGTACTAAATAACAACATACAATCATTTATTATTGCTATTTATTATTTATTTATTTTATTGCTCTCTTTTTACATCCAGGAATAGGCGGTATGCTCAGGGTGAGCGCCTCTCGGCGATCGGCATGGCTCTGCAGTATGAAAGTGACGAGGACGGGATACTTTCTGGTACATCGTTGGCATCAAGGGGAAGTCGAGCGTAATAATTTCTTGACAATAATATGTTATATGTGACCTTACTAGTCTAAACATGACATTCTGATTAATATTACATTTGTGGAATAGGAGTTATGCAGCAAAATCCAGTTTTTATCCATCTCAAGGGGCGGCTTTTTTGCCACTTGCTGTCGATTGCAGATGACATCACAGTTGCTCAGAGGTAATGACCAATCACAGCTCACCTGTTTTCTGAAGCTGAGCTGTGATTGGTTGTTACCTGAGACCTGAGCAACTGTGATGTCATTTTAATTCAACAGCAAGTGGCAAGATGGCCGCCTCCAGATATAGATAAATACTGCTGGATTTTGCTGCTTAACTCATATTCCACTAACACAATGTTAACAAAAATACCACATTTAGACTAGTGGGACTGCATAGAACATATTATTGTCAATAAATTAGTTTTGGGTTGACTTTCTCTTTTAAAACAAAGCTACACACCATTTCAATATTGAATCATTTGTAAATAATTGTTATGTGTTTTTGTCTTCTCTATTGCTCAGGGTCTGTTCACTACGACGAGGGCGAGTCTGAGGCGGAGAGTTTGACCACTAACATCGACATGAGTAACCCGATCTTCCAGCTCTATGAAGCTGTACGCGGCGCCAGGAACAACCAAGGCCTTCTGATTTCAGAACCTTTCCTGGAGCTGCCCTCCAGGAAGGATTACCCCGACTACTACCTGCAGATCACTCAGCCCTTGTGCCTCTTTCAGATCAAGTATGAAAACAGCTATTGACAATTTTTACAGTCCAAAAAAAAAAATATATATATATATATATAAATGACACTCTTTGTTTTACTGTACTGTATATCCCGTTGGCAATCACATACACTCACTTTGCAGTACAGTAATTCTGTGTCCTCCTTCCCAAATGTGAGAGCCCCTTAATTCCCCACAGGAACAAAATGAAGAACAACGAGTACGACAGTGTTGAGCATATGGACTCTGATCTAACGCTGATGTTTGAGAACGCCAAGCGTTACAATGTTCCCCACTCCTCCATCTACAAGCGGGTGCTTAAGTTGCAGCACATTCAGCAGGTGAGCTTCGGTGTCAAATTTCTGGCATTTTTGAAATACTGAATTTTATGGACAAACTGTGGTCATTTTCTCTCTTCTTTTTTGGAAATTTGATGGCTATTTTTTGACATTTGTTTCTGACTATTTTGTTAATAATTTTCTGATATTTTTGTCAACTTTTTGGACATTTTATGGTAATTTTGGAGATCTTTTTTTTTGCATTTTTATTTTAAATTATTTTTTTTGCTATAAATTTTCTGACTTTTGGCAACTTCATGGACATTTTATGGTAATTTGGGGGATCTTTTTTTGCATGTATAGTTTAAATGAATCATCTGTATTTTTTGCTATTAATTTTCTGACATTTTGGCAATTTTTTGGACATTTTATGGTCATTTTGGGGATCTTTTTTTGTGCATTTTTATTTTAAATAAATTTTCTGCTTTTTTTGCTATGAATTTTCTGACATTTTTGGCAACTTTGTGGACATTTTACGGTAATTTAGGGGATCTTTTTTTGCATTTTTATTTTAAATTAATTTTCAGCTTTTGCTATCAATTTTCTGACATTTTTAACATTTTCGTGGACATTTCATGGCAATTTTGGGGATCTTTTTTAACCTTTTTATTTTAAATTAAATCTCTGCTTTTTTATATAAATTTTCTGAATTTTTTTTGCAACTTTGTGGACATTTTATGGTAATTTTGGGGGATTATTATTATTTTTTTTACTTTTTATTTTAAATTAATTTTCTGACATTTTGGCAATTCCAAAGACATTTTATAGTATTTTTTTTTGCCTTTCTTCTTTTGTTTTTGGATATTTTATGGTTACTTTTTGAAAATTTTTTGAACGTGTTTCTCACATTTCGGTGGGTGAAGTTGAAGTGAGAGTTGTAAACTGTACATTGATTGTATTCTGACTAGATAAAACGAAAGGAGCTTTTACAGAGGGATGATGATGATGGAGACAGTATGCTGTCCTGTGCGACCTCTGACACCAGTAGCACAAAGAGAAAAAGGTACTCACTGTCACCCTCCTTGTGTGCAGTTTTTAATTTTAAGATACATATTTGTTACCCTTGTTATAGTCACAAGAAGAATACCAAGAAAAATCGAATGAAAGTTCTTTTTGCATCTGTGACGGACGCACGTGAGGCGGGCACTGGCAGGCGACTGTGTGACCTCTTTATGGTAAAGCCCTCCAAGAAGGACTACCCTGATTACTACAAGGTCATCCTGGAGCCCATGGACTTGAGGACCATCGAGCACAACATCCGCTCAGACAAGTACCTCACTGAAGATGCCATGGTGGAGGACATGAAGCTAATGTTCCGCAATGCCCGACACTACAATGAAGAGGGATCACAAGTTACGAGGGTTAACATTGACGTATTCTTTACTTGCTTTGTTGGTTATTTGTCACTGAAAAGTTTTTTTTGTTTTGTTTTGTTTTTGCTTTCCAGGTATTCAATGATGCTGACGTACTCGAGAAAATAATGACAGACAGACGCAGGGATCTCGGACCGGTGACGGATGAGGATGACACGGTGTCCTCAAAGATGAAAATAAGTAAGTGACTTAAAACTTTAAAGACACTCTCACATTTGCACGTCAGTGGTGTTGGGCGGGATCCTTGCATTTTCAAAACCATCACTTTTCAGGAAAAGAAAAAAACAACATCGCTGTTGAGCATTGTCACTGTAACAATTTGCCCAAAACATCTTTACAATAGCCTTTTTATTTGACCATTTGTGACTGATACATAACATCTTCACAGTTCATAATGGGAACTCCTGCAAGTCTCTGGCCAATAGTTTTCAGACATGATTCGGGTTTGAATTTCTCGCCCTCTGGCTACGATGTCATGTGGGCATTGTGTATGTGAAGAAGGGAAAATGCAGTTTAGAGGACTTTTCTCTTTACCGGAAAATAAAATTGTTGTCTGAAAAAAAGAAACGTTAAATCCAAATACAGTTTCATTTTTCAGCCACAGTTGGCAGTAGCGATTCGAAATTACATTTTCTGTGTTCAGTAGCTTTAAAATTGGTCAATAATAGAATAAAAAAAAATAAAAATCATAAAATAAAATAATAACAAATAAATAAATAATAAAATTAATTAATTAATTTTAAAAAACAGACTCATGTTAGTACTGGCCAACAGTATGGATTTCTGAAAATATTTAATTGACTAAATTTGGCCATAGGAAATTTTCGCCAGTGATATGAAACCTTACCCTAGAGACCACATATATTTTCAGTTGTGGACCGTCAGGGACAGCAAGGCCTTCTCTGCTAGCCCAAATACGGCAAGCAGTGATCCACATTTACACCCTAAATTATAATTTGTTGCATGAAATTGTATTAATTTATTCCCAAGTGTCTATTTTCTTTATTGCAAAGCATTTTTCTCTGCTGCACTGCTTCTAGTATGTGGATGTGGTCAGAAATTGTCCACACTTTTCAGAATCAGTAGTGCTGGCTGATGTCACTGAAACTATATTAGTAACAGGACGGTTTCTTTAACCAATCAGATTTTAAATATCAGTATTTTTGTGTCCTCTGATTATTTGGCAATTTTGACTAGCAAGTCTTTTGCAATTTGCACACATTATTACATTGAATAATTAGCGTCTCCGGTGAGTATAATGTACAGATATTTGATCCCCAAAATTTTTTTGCCATCAGTTTTCTGACATTTTTGCATATCTCGCCACTGCTTTACATGAATTGAAAACTGGATTTAACTAGGTCAAATCCATCTGTTACTAAAGAATTGTGTTTCTTTCAGGAAAGACAAATGTGACTCTAAAGAAATCCAAGTATTTGACACCCTTACAACAGAAACTGAATGAGTTGTATGAGTCTGTCAAAAACTACACCGATAAGCGCGGCCGTCGCCTCAGCACGATCTTCTTGCGTCTTCCATCCCGTGCCGAGCTGCCGGATTACTACATAGCTATCAAGAAACCGGTGGACATGGAGAAGATCAAGAGCCACATGTTGGCCAATAAGTATCAGGATGTCGATGCACTGGTGGAGGACTTTGTGCTCATGTTCAACAACGCATGCACGTACAATGAGCCCGAGTCTCTGATTTACCGGGATGCTTTAGTCCTGCACCGGGTGCTGCTGGAGACCAGGCATGCCTTGGAGGGAGGGGAGGACGCCTACGTGCCCGACGTGCCTCGCCTGATCCAGGAGCTCATCCGCAGCCTTTTTGTCTCCGTGCTCGGCCACCAAGATGACGAGGGGCGTTGCTACAGCGATTCTCTGGCTGAGATCCCCGCCACCGACCCCGCAAACCTGAAGAAACCCCCTCTCAATTTTGACATCATCAGAAAGAATGTAGACGGAGGACACTATATGAGGCTGGATGTATTTCAGGAACACATGTTTGAAGTGTTGGAAAAGGCCAGGCATCTAAATAGGTGAGATATTGTCGGCCAATTTACACAAAATCATATTGGGTGCAGTGAGGATTATTTTTGTATCATTTGTCATTTACAGGACAGACTCTGAAATTTTTGAAGATGCCGTCGAGCTGCAGCAGTTCTTCATCAGGATCCGGGATGAGCTGTGTAAGAACGGAGAGATTTTGATGTCTCCTGCGCTGAGCTATACATTCAAACATTTGCACAATGATGTGGATAAAGAGAAGAAACAAAAGCTCCCCAAAGAGATTGAGGAAGACAAAATCAAGAGAGAAGAGGAGAAAATTGGTATTTGACTTAATGCATATTTAAAATCAATAAGTCCGCATTTCCTAACCTTTATTGATCTAAGGCACATATTTTACATGAGAAAATTCATACAGCAAACTGCCAAACAAAAATTTCACAAATCATACCTTCCACCTGAGCATGCTTAGTTAAACACAAAGCTATCATTCTATTATATCAGGGGTCTGCATCCTGCGGCTCTGGAGCCACATGTGGCTCTTTAGTCTCTATCCTGTGGATCTCTTTAAAAAAATAGTAGAAATAAATACATCTATTTTTTTACATATTTATTTAACAATTTTAGATAAAATCAAAAATCAAAAAATTCTTTAAATGAATTAATGATTTAGATTTTTTTTTAAAATAATGATTATATATTCAAAAAATTTCAGAGTCCAAATTTGTAAATTGCCAGAAATAGAGATGAAAAAGTAAAAAAAAGAATAAAAAAAAAAAAAAAAAAGCTAAACCCGTCCAAAAAGTCACCATAAAAAGCATAAAATTACCATATAATATACACAAAATTGCCTAAAAAGCCAAAAATGTTATTTAAAAAAAAAGTTAGAAAAGAAAATTGTCAAAAAGTAACCATAAAATGTCTAAAAACAAAAGAAGAAAGCCAGAAAAATACCATAAAATGTCTTTGGAATTGCCCCCCAAAAAGGCAGAAAAGTCAAGTCATCTTTATTTATATAGAAAATAAAAAGGCTAAAAAAGGATCCCAAAAATTGATACAAAAAAAGGCAGAAACGAATGTAAAAAATTTACCATAAAAAAAAAAGAATGACCACAGTATGTCCATAAAAATTCCTTTGACAGAAAGGCAGAAAAGTCGAAAAATATATGAAAAACTAAGTCTGACAAATTACACCCAAAAAAATCCCAAAACGGAAGACAGAAGAAAAGTATTGGATTCTACATATTTTCTGTTATGGTGTAAATTCTAATTAGCTTTTCTTGGGCCCTCAGTACATTAGACTAACACTAACACACATGTTTCCTTCATCATAATTTTTGGTTATTTATTTGGCAATAATGGCTCTTTTGAGAGTAAAGGTTGCTGACCCCTGTATTATATGAATGTTAACCTGTTAATAGCAAGGTTAATTGTACCTGCTGCCATCTACGTTGGCAAAGTTTGCTATATGAAAAAATAAACATTATTTGTTTTTTTTGTTTTTTTTAAATTACACTAATTAGGTGAAATTGAACAATTTGCCATGGCACACCCAATGATCTCCCACGGCACACGAGTGTTTGGAAATCACTGGTTAAAATGTTTTCCGGCATATCACCACATACGTATGCGGCTGTTTCTAAGAGAGCATGCTGTGAATTTCCAGAAGCTGAAAAGAGGGAGGAATCTGTCGGAGGTTCCTGGCAGCTGAGCGCAAAGCGCACATACAGCCAAGACTGCAGCTTCAAAGACAGCATGTACCGTGTCGGAGACTACGTTTATGTGGAGCCTGCCGAGCCCAACCTCCAGCCTCACATCATCTACATCGAACGCCTCTGGCAAGATGAAACCGGTCAGTCCCACTGCAATCTGAATCTCATTATGTGCACACGGTGTCCTCGTATGTTTGCTTGATAATCGTTGGCAAATAATTTCAGGTGAGAAATGGCTCTACGGCTGCTGGTTCTACAGGCCAAATGAGACCTTCCATGTCACTACACGAAAGTTCTTAGAGAAGGAAGTATTTAAGAGCGACTATTACAACAAAGCACGGATCAGCAAGATTCTAGGAAAATGTGTGGTGATGTTTGTAAAGGTAACCACTCTCACCCATGTGTCACCTGAGCAACGACTGTAATGTATAGAAGCATGTTGACATTTTTTTTTAATGTGGATTTCAGGAGTACTTCAAACTCTACCCAGAAGGCTTCAGGGCAGAAGACGTCCACGTCTGCGAATCTCGCTACTCAGCCAAGTCCAAGTCCTTCAAGAAGATCAAGTTGTGGGCCATGCCCTTGAGCTCGGTTCGCTTCGTCCCGAGAGAAGTGCCTCTGCCTGTCGTACGGGTCGCATCTATATTTGCCCCCAAAGAAGAGAAAGAAGAAAGGGAAGAGAAACCAATAGAAATTATAGACGAAACCAAAGTGACAGAATGTAGCAGCATAGACAAGGTAAAAAAAAAAAGCCCTTTTTCTGTGATGGTAAATAAAATTCACATGCCACTTTCAGTACTACGTTTTATATCTGCAGGAGAGGGAAGATGTTCCATTGGAGATGACCAACGGGGAAGCAGGCTGCCAATACTATGAACAGCTCTGCTACAACAACCTGTGGCTGAAAGTGGGAGACTGCGTCTACATTGGCTCTCATGGGCTAGTGCGCCACCGAGTGGGCAGGTGGAGTCAATGCATTTTTAAATCAATAAGTTGGAATGCGTCTAATCAGGGGTGGGAGTAACGCTTATGTGCATTCGTGCGCAAGCAATAAGTCTCAAGTATGTTTCAAGTTTCAAGCAAGTCCCGTGTGCCAGTAATCAAACAAGTCAAGTCGAGTCCCCACTAAATAGCAAGCTAGCCAATTAGTTACTTTGCTCAGTTATGTTACACTTTTTTTTGCTTCTATTTCATTTTTCACGAGTTGAACTCAAAATCCAAGATTTTTTTTTATATGTAAACAAAAGGCCAATTTTTCAAATTGTTCACAAATTGGTTAAAATCTGAAGTAGTCCATCCACCTCCCAGGTGTAGCATATAAAGCTGTTGATTAGACAACAAAAACAAAACAAATGGCACATTACCTTGAAAATGCTGATGTTTTTCATGTATACAAGTAAGTCATGTGACTGAAGTCAAGTCTTATGAATCCAAATTTCAAGTTTTATCCAAGCTAGTCCCAAGTCCAAACATTGGCAACTTAAATCTGACTTGAGTCAAGTCATGTGACTTGAGTCCCCCACACAGTAAATTTTGCCCGAAACAAGTAAAATTTACACTTTTAAAAGTAAAAAATAAAATAAAATCACTCAAGGGTTGAGGAACAAACCCACACCTTCAGGTTCTCCCTGAGCTATTCCACTCCTACTGTGTGTTAGTATATTACTCATGTCAGCTGGAATCTTTGTACCCTCCAAGACCAGAATCGATGTTTTCGGTCTCCTTTTGGATATAAGCAAGCAGTAGGAGTGGCACACCTCATGTGGTACAGTGGCAGTCTCCCAAGCTGAAGGTTGTGAGTTTGTTCCTCAACCCTTGTGTAACTTAAAAAAAAAAAAACTAGTAAAATTTAGTCAAAATCTCTCCTTGTAAAATTTACTTTGAATTTCCGAGTGAAAACAATCTTTAATATGTTTTTTCATGGGATGGGCAAATTCTCTCATACACACTAAATATACTTTGAGTAAAATTTACTCTGAATATTTTACTCTCTTCCAAGTGTAAATGTGGGACCAAATAGACTCTGTTCAGAGTAAAATATATTCTACAGAATTTACTGTGCACCTCTGCATCTTATCGGAATCCATCTAATTCATGAACGCTTGAAGTCAGTAGGCCCAAAAAGATGGTCTGTCCTCCAACAAGAAGTTTAAACTTTGTTGTACAGAATTGAAAAAATGTGGATGCGAGATGGAGCCGGCTACTTTTTCGGTCCAATCTTCATCCATCCGGAGGAAACGGAGCATGAGCCCACTAAAATGTTCTACAAGAAGGAAGTTTTCCTGAGCAACCTTGAAGAGGCCTGCCCCATGACCTGCATCATCGGTAACATTCATATCTACAAGGAGCTTACCAAGCGCACTGTTTGAGTCATTCTAATTGATATAATTATGGATCAATTTCATAATTCTTGTCTCACAGGGAAGTGCGTGGTGTCATCCTTCAAAGAGTATCTATCTTGTCGACCAACTGAGGTGCCCGAAGAGAATATCCTGCTCTGTGAGAGTCGCTACATTGAAAGTGAGAAGCAAATGAAGCGGTTCAAAGGACTGAAGCGCTTTTCATCATCTGGAAAGGTGGTGGAGGATGAAATCTACTATTTTAGGTAACGGATGAAATACCGATGGCATACATCGGATTTGTTTACTGTAAAGAAATATGTTTGTGTTGACCTGTATATTTTTCTCCCCCAGGAAGCTTATAGTTCTCCAAAAGGAGGCGTCGCCTTTGCTAGACAGAAAAATTGAGGAACTGGAGGCTAAGTTTGCTGATATGACGGATGAGGAGCTGGAGGAGCTTGGGGATGATGACGGCGAGCTTGATCATTCACTTCCTCGGATGCATTCGTCCATGTGCGGTGACATGGATATCATGGCTTACACTCCACCACAGGTCAGGTTTGTTTGGATTCCTTAAATGCGGCAAAGAAGGAGCAGTTAACTGCTTAGCTTTGTTGTGTGTGTGTGTGTCTTTGTTCTCTCCCGGTTACGCACAGTCAGCCAAATCTCTCAAGGGTCTTTCCAAGAAGGAGGGCTCAAAGCGGAAGATCAACATGAGCGGATATATTCTATTCAGCAGCGAGATGCGCGCCGTCATTAAAGCCCGGCACCCGGACTACTCCTTTGGCGAGCTGAGCCGCCTCGTTGGCACGGAGTGGAGGAACCTGGAAGGTTCTAGGAAAGCCGAGTATGAAGGTGAAGAAGGCCACGATGACGAAACGTCTTCATCGATTGGTGACGTGCATAAAAAATAAAAAAAAATCACCTTTGGACTTGATGGCTTTCAGAGCGAGCAGCTAAAGTGGCCGAGCAGCAGGAGCGTGACCGGACCCACTACATGACATCCCCTAGAGCAGGTACCCCAGTAGGGGCACTGACAGGAGTGGTGCCTGCTCCGACCCCCATGGGGATGCTAAATCCCAGCTTGACGCCTGTGTCAGGTAACCCCTCAGAGTTGCAGACGGATTCCCACAATACCAGAAAGGGCTGGAATAACGAGCTTCCCTGCTTGGTTGACTCGCGTCTTATTACATCAGCATGTTTGTGTTGCCTCAAATACAAAACACTGGCCAAGCATAACCCTCCAATAGAGAGCTATAACCTCCATGCACCATTTTTTTTTGCCAGACTTGTCATGTTTGAACTCATGAATCCACACAACTTAATCATCGTTATTTGATGTTTATTTAATTTTTTTGCTGCTTAAAGAGAGAATTTGCAGTGCTAAAAACTCTTAGCGAGATTTGAGTGTAGCCTCTTTTTGCCGTTTTTCTTCTTGTGCGGTGGTTTCTTAGATATAAAATTAGAGGAACAAGAGAGAGAGAGGGATGCTTCCCCTCCAAACAGGCAAGGCAGCTTTATTTATGTAGCCCATTTTACACAAGGTAACTCAATGTCAGTCACATAATTGAAAAGTACAACACTTAAAAAACAAGATGAAGACATAAAAAAAAGGAAAAAAAAGTAAGAAAATTAAAAATAGCTTGCTAAAATTTATAAAAATAATGTGCAGTAAAATAACAAGAATTTAGAAAACTCAACTTAACCCTAGCCAGATTTAAAATAACTTCTCTTGGCATCGTATTCCATTTGCATGCAGCTTAACAGCTAAATGCTGCTTCACCATGCTTGCTTTGAACTGGGCGCAATATTCAGGGATGAGCTGTCCCTGGGGTCGGCAAGTAAGGCAGTGGCGCCCCCTGCTGGGCATTGTCTTTTCTTTGGTTTAGTTCAGGGGTAGGGAACTTCGGTCCTTGAGTGCCGCTGTCCTGCCTGTTTTAGATGTCTCCCCCCTCCAACACAGCTGATTCAAATGAGTAGCTCACCAGCAAGCTCTGTAGAACGGCTGTATAGTAAAGTGATTCTGATCATTGAAAAACAACAACAACTGTATTGCCAGCCAGGTTCTACTGACATTTTAGCATTTAAAAAAAATATGACAGTCATTTATTTTTGAAAACGGCAAAGTCCCTCTTTAAAGAACACAATGGTGATGTTAACGAAAGGGGAATGGTTTCCTCACACATTCCTTAATGTATTTATTTATTTATTTATTTTTTGCTTCAGTCCTGCTCAATAACATTGATGAAATCATTCCTTGGCATAGGCAACAGAGGCTTCAAAAAGAGGTGTTTGTGACCCCCCCCCCCTCTTCATTTTAGTAACATTCATTTTGCATTCATTCTCACAGCACAGATATGAATACATGATTGCATATTAATTCACATGTAAAGCACGCTTGTAGTGATGCATGATTAACCAACGCATGTTGCTTTTGTTTTGTGTTTGCTGCTCTTCAATCTTAAGAAGCTATGATGGGTGCATGTAGGTCAGCTATGATGCCACAAGGAATGTTTAGTATGACTGGCATACCACCACATCTCACGGGGGACCCTTTAAACCCCCAGCATCCTCTGCTCGTTATGCCTGGGCTCCCCGGAATGCCGTATTTTGGTAAGAGCGCTGTCATAGCCACCCCCGCCTGCCACACAGTTGCTTCCTGTCTGCCAATCTGACTTGCTGGAGGGGCTACCTGTACCAATAGGCTGTGACCTTTAATTGATGATTACTGAGCGGTTACATTACATTATAACGTCATTAGCTGAAAAACAGCATATTTCGATGACCTCAATCTGAACAAATTAGCAATTAAGCATTACATGTTAATGATTGGCATTCCTGAGATGACATTGATTGTTTTGTGAGTCATTGTCTTTGCATTGTATATATCAGGCATCAACGGTATTGGGGGTGAAACTGGAGCAGGGAGCATCCACGGATCTCAGGTAATAGCTAAGCTCTGAATGTAATATTGATTTGATTTCACTTCATTTAGCACATGAATGAAAGAAGGCTCCTTTTTTGAACGTGCGACGGTCCAAAGTAAAAACAAACATATTAAAATATTCTAACAAAACAGAAATACAAATCTTGACAGGTTGATTCAAATAGAAATGTCCCATTGTTTTTATTGTATTCATTTGAGATGGGTTCTGGCCAACAGGCTCCCCCACCATACCCAGGGCAAGGCCAGGTGGTTCAGGCTGCCCTTCAACAGCCCTCCTCCCCGTTGTTTGTGTCCCCTCCAGTCAAGGCCCAGAGGCTCCTACACTCCGATGCTTACCTCAGCTACATAGAGGGACTAACAGCGGAATCATCGACTGTGAGCAAGTGGGACCAAACGCTTTCAGGTCAGTCATAAATCCAGGAAGAATCACGTTACAGAAGAAAAATGACTACTGTATATGACTTTGGATTTTGCTTTTTAGCTAAAAAGCAAGATGTGCGCCTGACAAAAGAGCAGGAAAGTAGACTGCCATCCCACTGGCTGAAGAGTAAAGGAGCCCACAAGACAATGGCTGATGCACTTTGGCGACTGCGTGACCTGATGCTAAGAGATACGTTGAACATTCGCTACACACACAACCTGTAGCGTGGCCATAATTGTGATCTGAGCCTCTGTTCCCAGACTTGTAAAACAGGGATGGGGTTATGCTCACTAAAAGTGTTGACTTTGTGTTGTTATAATTAAAGAGATGTGTTTATGTTAAAAGAGGTTGCTTATCAAAGTCATTTTTCATTTAACATTTGAGATGTACAGTTCCAAGTGCAACCATCGTTTTGTGATGAATACATTTGTGCTTTCACAATTGTAATGCCTTACATTTGTCTGTTTTCATTTCATGTTTGTTTCATTGAAGTGTATTAAAACTATGTTGCCTGGTTGTGACTAAGGTGCAGTTTTATTTGAATTCATTTCAAAGTTCATGTTTGACTACTTAATATTCTAATGTGTGCAAATAATTACATCCTTGTTACGTTTATGATGAATTTGGGACATTACTTCTCATTCTGTTACAGATTACAGTTGATATTTTATTTATTTATGTCAACAAACAAGATGGACGTCTCAAGAAAATGTCAATGTGGACAACCTAAAAAAACAACTCACCTAAGAGGAATTGCTAAAAAGGAAGAATGCAATCTGTGGTAAGACAAAAGACAAGATACGTTTGTGTACAACTATTCATACACGAGGCGAAGCCATAATGTTTAAGAGTAAAATGCAAGTACAAAATAAAAGCTGGGTAAATTAAATGAAAATTTGTTTGGTTCTGGCAAATGCTCAAGAAGCCAGCGACATCACCGAAAAGCTGTTCATGAGCCTGTCATGAGCTATGGTTGCCTGAAAGTGATTAAAAAACAATACAAAACATCCCAGACATGGCACACACAAAAAAATGCAATTTTGCAAAATATCCTGCCGGCGGTGGGCCTAAAACGGCCCCCGGGCCATGGGTTTGAGACCCCTGCTCCAGTTGGTTAAAAAATGTTGCACGTATGTTGAATGACACAAATTCAGCAAATAAAGGAACACATTTTATCATTGTCATCAACGGCATAGCTTTTTTGTAATATTTTGATTTGTAAGTTGGTCATCAAGGGGGTGACAAGAGAAAAACAATTTTTATAAGCTGCTAAACCTGCTATTTTGTATTTTTTGAATATTTTGTAATCATTTTACATTATACCTAGTGAGCTACAGTTACATTGTTGAGTCTCAGCCAGGTAAACAGCACAACTACACAAGTGCTGTGTCACTTATGATTTCATGGGTGGGACAGAATTTTTTTCTCTCCAATTTGTCATTATTAAAGTGAATGAGTTTCCCGAAAAGATACAAGTTGTCTTTTCGTGCAATCTTGGTCTTGAATCACTAGGGGCGTAGCTTTCCACCGTGGTTTGACATGTGCGCATGCGCAATAGTGTAACCGCGCAGTTCCTTGTGCTCCAGACGTTTGAAAGCTGGCACTGCAAGCACGAACGTGCGGTGTGTGCGTGTGTATCATACCGCTGCATCTCACGCTGACAAATAAGAGACACAGTGACTGGTAAGGCTGCATGCTTACTATCAATAGTGGCTGAGACCTCAAAATCACACACCGGGGGCGTCAGCTTTTAGATTGCGATAAAAGGCGTGTCGCTTAGCTTACTTTATCCCTCTGTTAGCAAGTTGGCGCAAAGGCTAGCGGTGGTTCTATTTACAGGTCCTGACACTCCACGCTGCTAAAGGTTTCGTCTCGCGTCTATGGAGTCCGGCTAACATTACAAACCAAATTAAACACAGTTTAAAAGCTTTACGTTTTTACACCACCGTGTACAAAAATAGGTCACTTTTCCAGTCTAGTTAACGTTTATACGCCAAACTGATCTGGAGTCAGCTGGGCCAGCAGAGTGACTGCAGAGTGTAGCAGGTTGCTAAGTTAGCTGCTAGCGAGCTAACGTCAGGGCTGGGCTCAATGTTTGAATGATTAGCAATGACAGGTCTAAGCTTAGGGGTAATAAACAGTGGACAATTTTGACTTTATTCCTCTTATATTTGAGGCGTATTGTTTCGTATTCAGAAAACGTCGACCTGTAACGTTAAAGTGAATTCGCTGCGCCTTCACGACATAACCAAATTCTCATTGATTGATTGATTGACTTTTTGGACGTCGCTGCTCAGCACTCACTTGTGTGGACTGTAGATCCATCCATTTTCTAAATAGCTGGTCCTCGTGAGAGTCGTGTTTGATTTTGGCCAAGAGGCAAAGCACACCCTGAACTGGTCGCTAGGAAATCACAGGGCACATATAAACAAACGAGACCCCTGGACTTGAGATTGGTCGCAAGTCAATCAGGAAACTATGTAGACCAACAATCCATGCTTATATTCACACCTGTGGACTATTAAGCGTCTTCAGTGAGTGTAAATTTACCTATCTTGCGAGAGAAGCAGGACACCTTGCCCAGCGACTGCTCACCAATCAAATTTGTTGCACATATAGACAACTATTCTCACCTTTAGACAACCCAGAGTTGTCAATCCCCCCCCCCCCCCAGCACACCAAGTGAAGCGGCCCAACTTGCCTGAAGTGTTAAAGGTTGGCGTACATGAATCACAGATTGACTTGCAAATATTCACATTTTCACGATGAAATTAGAGGAAGTGTGGACCAGAAGTTTGTAAGCAACAAAAAAAATAGTGAATAAAAAAAAAGCCTATCTGTCACAAATGTGACGTATATAGATGAAAAATGTAGTTTAAATGTCTCGAGTTTTTGGGGCAAAATGTCACCATTTTAGTCTGGATCCCTAAACAATTTAATGGATAATAATAACCAAAATGTATACTATATTGCGCTTCCAGTGGCTCACTTGCGGTCTTCTCTTTCACAGTAGCAACCATGGAACTGAATGATGCTAACCTACAAACCTTGACAGAGTTCCTCAGAAAAACGCTCAACCCAGACCCAATTGTCAGGCGTCCAGGTAAGACGCTGGAATTGCTAACAAAAACATGCATTCATTTCATACGTGTTGTTTATAACATATCAAACTTCTATGCCACTTTCAATGGACATGTCATGAACACCTGCTTTGTGTTATTTTTTTGTCATAGCTGAAAAGTTTCTTGAATCCGTTGAGGGGAACCAGAACTACCCTTTACTCCTCCTCACTTTGCTCGAAAAGTCCCAAGACAATGTTATTCGTGTCTGCGCTGCTGTTACATTCAAAAACTACATCAAAAGAAACTGGCGCATTGTGAGTATAGACAGCTGTCTTGATTATTTGGTTATTGATGCCGCGGCATCGGTTATGAAGGTTGTGATTTATTACATTTCTCCGAAGGTGGAAGATGAACCGAACAAAATCTCAGAACAAGACAGAACAACAGTCAAAGCAAACATTGTTAATTTGATGCTAAGTAGTCCGGAGCAGATTCAGAAGCAGGTGAGCATCATAATGTATATTAAGGAGTTTCATTTCTTCTTTTTCGTTTATAAAAAGAGCCTCTCTCTGTCTGTTCTTCTTTTTCAGCTGAGTGACGCTATCAGCATCATCGGACGGGAAGACTTCCCTCAGAAGTGGCCTGACCTTCTAACGGAGATGGTGACCCGATTCCGAAGTGGAGACTTCCATATTATCAATGGAGTGCTCCGCACTGCGCACTCACTATTTAAGAGGTATGTGTTGTATGTGTATCTGTCACTCTTCTTTCTACTGAACAAGCTCCATAAGTCCTAGTTTAACCTTTTAATCCAACCATATTGTACTGAGTGGGTCTCTCTTTGCTTCCTATTTGTTTATCCCTCTCAGGTATCGTCATGAATTTAAGTCAAATGAGCTTTGGTTGGAGATCAAACTAGTTCTTGAAACATTTGCCTTACCTCTGACGGAGTTGTTCAAGGTTTGTCGTGACTGATTGTTTCTTGCATTAAACATTGCAGCAAAGCACGCAAATTTTTTAAACCATTAATGTTGATAGCTATAATATTCTTGTTTGTTGCAGGCCACTATTGAGTTGTGTCAGACTCATGCTACCGATGTTAATGCCTTGAAAGTCCTCTTCTCCTCACTCACGTTGATCTCCAAGCTTTTCTACAGTCTTAACTTTCAGGTCTGTTCTGTTCTGTTCATTAAAGTTATGATTAAAAAAAAAAAAGCCATTCCGTGATTTTGTATTCTTAAGGGTTTGGATCCCTTCAATGTATTAACTGACATTACCACCAAATTCTGTGTTGTTCTACAGGACCTTCCTGAATTTTTTGAAGATAATATGGAAACCTGGATGACCAATTTTCATGCACTTCTTACTTTGGATAATAAACTTTTACAAACAAATGTAAGCATGTTTACATTTTCAACTTACTGTAAGATGAAATTCCCATTTTCATCCCCATGAAGGAGATTTAAAATGTCTGTTTTGATTTCTTAGGATGAGGAGGAGGCAGGTCTCCTTGAGCTGCTGAAGTCCCAGATTTGTGACAACGCTGCGCTTTATGCTCAGAAGTATGATGAAGAGTTTCAGCCATATCTTCCTCGTTTTGTCACTGCCATCTGGAACCTTTTAGTTTCTACAGGCCAGGAAGTTAAATATGACCTGGTAAGGTTACGCACTTCATTTTGGTGCATTTTCATGTTTAACCCTTTTTTGTTCTATTGTAGCTCGTGAGCAATGCCATTCAATTTTTGGCATCTGTCTGTGAAAGGCCACACTACAAAAATCTATTTGAGGATCAGAATACACTCACTAGCATTTGCGAGAAGGTCATTGTTCCCAATATGGAGTTCCGAAGTAAGTGACTTTGCTGGCACATGGAAATGTGCTTGAATTCCAATGTGCTTTTTTATTATGCGACTTTTGATCGAACAATATTTTTATTAGGTGCGGATGAGGAGGCTTTTGAAGATAACTCTGAAGAATATATCCGGAGAGACCTTGAGGGCTCTGGTAAAGATGGAAAAATTGCCTTCCTTAATGTCCGTTGATTGATGCAACTGTTTGAAATTCAAAATGGATTCATTTTCATTGTCACGTGTTATTTTTATCGCTTTCTATAATCCTCCATGCATGCACCCTTCTCTTTTCAGACATCGACACTCGTCGTAGGGCAGCTTGTGACTTGGTAAGAGGCCTTTGTAAGTTTTTCGAGGTTCCGGTCACGGCCATCTTTTCCGGATATGTCAACTCCATGCTGGCCGAGTACGCAAAAAACCCCGGTGCAAATTGGAAGCACAAAGATGCCGCCATCTATTTAGTCACGTCACTGGCATCCAAAGCACAGACGCAGAAGGTATTGCTGATGGTTTTGTTTATGCATTGTTGAAGGATAACATTTGGATAATTGGCTCTCGTTTTTCCCCCCCAGCACGGAATAACTCAAGCCAATGAATTGGTGAATTTGACAGAGTTCTTTGTGAACCACATTCTTACAGACCTAAAATCCGCTAACGGTAAGGCAGCTTCATATAATGCACTTGTATGTAAATACATGCAAGATATAGTGAATGTCTGCAATGCATAGGTTTTGTCCATTTAATTATTTTGTACTCCAGATTTTGAGGTAAAAAAAAAATCATGCTAAATCTAATTTGCTGCGGATAAATCCCAAAGATTGAGAGATAAATCAAAACAGTGGAATGTACAAAATGCTGTGGCCAAAGTACAATTCTTCTTACAAATGCATGTACTGTGTGCCTTTTTGACATTAATATACAAGAGCTTGACAATATCGTTGCAGTTAATGAATTCCCAGTGTTGAAGGCGGATGCCATAAAGTATGTGATGATCTTCAGAAGCCAGGTATGCTGCAACTTTTGGTTTCTCCATGGGGTGCACATACCAGTGCAGAATAACTTAGCTGTGCGTCTCTTCCAGCTTCCTAAGGAGCAACTGCTGCAGGCTGTTCCTCTTTTGATATCTCACTTGCAGGCAGAGAGCACTGTGGAACACACGTATGCTGCTCATGCTTTGGAGAGGCTGTTCACCATGAGGGGCCCAAACAATTCAACACTGTGAGTGTCGAGCTGTATATAGTGCAAACTTATTCAGGGAATCCGCAGTTCATTAAAAAAACATTAAAATTCATTAAAATGGATTTTGCACAAATTAAGGCCCTACTAATTGCTCTGAATTTGGAAAGAAAAACATATTGTTGCTGTCACCAATATCCAACATGAAGCACTAATGCCACCTAGTG
Source organism: Vanacampus margaritifer (assembly GCF_051991255.1). Taxonomy (NCBI): domain Eukaryota; kingdom Metazoa; phylum Chordata; class Actinopteri; order Syngnathiformes; family Syngnathidae; genus Vanacampus; species Vanacampus margaritifer. The sequence goes on from NC_135439.1 coordinate 11,650,092, forward strand.
TCAAAAACAGTATGCATATATGTATACATGTGTATATGCAGTATGACATGGGCATTAAATTAGATTTCATGATACCTGCAGAAACCCTGTATTTAGTAAGGTTATCTTGTGCCGATGTAATGTTAACAAAAAAATCGTCCTTTTGGACTACTTGTTTCTCAGTATCACTGCTGTAGAGATGGCACCTTTTACTGACATGCTCCTCACCAACCTGTTCAAGGCAATGGCATTTCCTGGCTCATCAGAAAATGAATACATCATGAAAGGTGTGCTAGACTTTGTCCTCTATATACTCTCGCATCTGCACATTTATTTGACGTTGCCTTTATTTCTTTTCTTTCTTTCTTTTTTTTTTTTTAAGCCATTATGCGCAGCTTCTCACTCCTCCAGGAAGCCATTGTTCCTTACATTCCCACTCTCATTGATCAGCTCACTCAGAAGCTCCTTTTAGTCAGCAAGGTAACTTGTTTTGTGAATACGCAGCGTTTTCTCAAAATGCTTGCTTTTGCATTTGGGACATGCTAAAGTCTTCTTATGTGTCATTCTCAGAATCCCAGCAAGCCCCACTTTAACCACTACCTGTTTGAGTCCCTCTGCCTGTCTGTCCGCATCACCTGCAAGGCTAATCCCGCCACTGTCGGCAGCTTTGAGGAAGCCCTCTTCCCCGTTTTCACAGAGATCCTCCAGAACGATGTCCAGGGTCAGTTTTGTTGCGCATATAACGTGTTTGCAGGTATAAAGTAGCTGTTTGCTGATCGAGGCTCATGCGCTCATTTTCACTTTTGCTTTGTTGCAGAGTTTCTCCCATACGTGTTCCAGGTGATGTCTCTCCTCCTGGAGATGCATTCCAACTCGATTCCCTCTTCCTACATGGCTTTATTCCCTCACCTGCTGCAGCCTGTGTTGTGGGAGCGCACGGGCAACATCCCCCCTCTGGTGCGCCTGCTGCAGGCGTACATGGAAAAGGGCGGAGCCACGATTGCCGCATCTGCTGCTGATAAAATAGTATGTGATGGCAGTTTTGTACTTGATTACAATGTTTTATATGCCCTGCCCCCATATAAGGAAATATCTTCTAGAACAGGAGTCAGCAACCTTTACTGTCGAAAGAGCCATTTTAGGCCAGATGAATAGCCAAAAATCTGTCTGGAGCCGCAAAACATTTGAACATGGTGATGAACAAAACACTGTTAGTGTTAGTCTAATGTACTGAGGGCCCAAAAGCTAATTAGAGCTACAACACAAAAAATGCCACATCTAATATTAGACATTCATTTTCTTCTTCCTTTCATCTTCTGTTTTTGAATTATTTTGGGGGGTGTTGTAATTTTTCAGACTTCTTTTTGTTTTTATATATATATATATATATATAATTGGATTTTTCTGCCTTACTGTCAAATTTCTGACATTGTTGGCAATTTTATGGACATGGTAATTTTTCTTCAGTTTTTTTTGTTTTGTTACATTCTTTTCTGTCTTTTTTGCTATAAATTTTCTGATATTTTTGTGGACATTATATGGTAATAATGGGCACTTTTTTGTTTTGTTTTTGGACATTTTATGGTTACTTTTTGAATGTTTTAATTTCTGCATTTTTAAAAATTCAGTTCTGTCATTTTTGGTAATTTCATGAACATTTTATGTAAATTCTCCGCTTTTCCTTTTTCTGGTCACTTTTTGGATATATATATATATTTTTTCTTTAAAAAATTATTTTTTATCCACCTTATGCCTCTTTCTTTCTGACAACTTAACTTTGGACTCTGATGTTTTATTTTTTATTTAACCATTAATTAATTTAAAGGTTATTCTATCTAAAAAAAAAAAAAAGACAGAAATTTAAAAAAATCTATTTCTACAAATTTTCTTAGATCTTTTTTTTTGTTAGAGATTTGTAGACCTCTGTTCTAGAAGAACAAAATAAAATGGGCTTAATGTAAAAAAATTAACTATTTATGAAAATTCCAGTAACATTCACATGGATGTATAACCGATTCCACAAAGACACCGATTTTTTTTTCTATAATTTTTTTTTGTTGTACTTTTGCTACTACTACTATTGCGACACATTTTTAGACATCTTGTGCTTATTAAATTATTTAGGCGTACCTAATGGTTTGATCAAGCAGTGTGTATATTCATTAGTTGAGTCTGTTGATGGACAATTAAAATACAGTTTACTTTATCCTTTCTCCTCAGCCTGGACTGCTCGGTGTTTTCCAAAAGCTTATTGCCTCCAAGGCCAATGACCACCAAGGGTTTTACCTGCTCAACAGCATCATCGAGCACATGCCCCCGTAAGTTGGCACTCGTCTGGGCCTCTTTGAACTTTGACTGCTTCTGACACTTTTGTTGTTGTTGTTGTTGTTGTTTTTTGCCAGAGAATCCCTCACTCAGTACAGGAAACAGATCTTTATTTTGCTCTTCCAAAGACTCCAAAGCTCTAAAACCACAAAGTTCATCAAGAGTGAGTACAGTCATTTAGCTTCACCTCATTAACCTTCTCAAGTGTGAGTCTATTCATTTCAAAGAATACATTAGTCAATGCATTGACAGATTGACTAATGGGCTGTCAATGGTTGCCTTTTATGCCGCAGGTTTCTTGGTATTTGTCAACCTGTATTGTGTCAGGTATGGGGCTATTGCACTCCAGGAGATTTTTGACAGCATCCAGCCCAAGTAAGTTTAATTGGAATAATTCACCATGAATCAAAATGTGGTATGCCGGTAATGTGAACATGACAGCTTATATTGTACAATGACGACATGCTTTTGTTACTCTTTGGAGCAAATTGCTCCTTGGCAAACATGAGACAGGCTGTCAATCAAACACTGGTGGCTCTTAGAGGTGGAATTCAATAATTGTCTTGCTGTGTCAAAAGATTCTAATTCAACTTAAAATGTGTTTTGTGGAATATGTATAAATATGAGGATAAGTGGTACGGAAAATGGATGTCAAAATGGCTCTTTGCTGCCATGTTTTACGTTCGGCAGGAGCCAAAAATAATTGCGCTTTTAATAGCTGAAGGTCTCATTTGTCAGAAATTAAATTTTGAATATGTTCACAGTAACCTCAGCTCAGATTTCAATACAAAATCAGATGGTATTCGATGTATCATATTTTAAATCTGATCAATCGTGTCTGCTCTGTATAGAATGTTCGGCATGGTCTTGGAGAAAATTATAATTCCAGAGGTTCAGAAAGTGTCTGGAACAGTTGAGAAAAAGATCTGTGCTGTTGGCATCACAAAGGTCCTCACCGAATGTCCTGCCATGATGGACACTGAGTACACTAAGCTCTGGTAAGCAATCAGCCCAACTTGCGTTTCTTTATTTTCATCTTTTGTGAAATAAATGGCTGGAGGAGTACAACTTGCTGACACGGGTCCTAATGGATGGGATTCGTAAAGATGCTCTCCTTCCAAAATGACATTCCTTAAATGTACAGCCTGGTTAATTATGCGTTTGGTCAGGACCCCCCTGCTCCAGGCCCTCATTGGTCTCTTTGAGCTGCCTGAAGACGACAGCATCCCGGACGACGAGCATTTCATTGACATTGAAGACACGCCCGGCTATCAGACCGCTTTCTCACAGCTGGCTTTTGCCGGAAAGAAGGAGCACGATCCGATCGGAGACGCCGTCAGCAATCCCAAAATATTGTTGGCCCATTCGCTCCACAAGCTTTCTACAGCCTGTCCGGGAAGGGTATGTTTTGTTTTTTAGTGAAGTGATAAACATTTGGATCAGTTTCTGTAATTGATCTTTTTTTCTTTTTTTTTTTTGGGTGTAGGTTCCATCAATGCTGAGTAGCAGTCTGAACGCTGAGGCTCTCCGCTTCCTGCAGACTTATTTACAGGGAGCCAATGTGCAACTGGTGTGAATGACACAACGCTGTTCAGTTCAAAAGGACGCCGTAGTCTCGACTACCATCAAACAGTGGAATTCCCACAAGAGGTATTCATTCACGACTTTGGGTTTTCTTAGTTTTTAAAAGTTTTAAAGATTATGACCAAACTCTAGCCTAACATATACAGTTTTGTTTTTTGACCTATTGGCGTTTGTCGTGAGCCAAAAGTTGGAAAAAGAAACGAGCCAAAGTCCCATCAATCACATTTTCCCTTACAACAGCTCTAATGAAAGAAACGAAACATCTGACACATTTAGAATTTATTTTGGCTTCTTTTTTTTGTATGTTTGTATTTTGTGTTGCATGTTTCCTGTAGGTTTATTCATGCCTAGTCTATTTTGACAATGTTTTTCATGTGAATAAAAAAACAGGCACAGATTTGTCATGGCCTCCGGCATCCCTTCACTTCCTACCTTGGCTCTGTGCAACCGATTCTCAAATATAAATGATGATTTTACGTTCTCTTAATGGAGTGCTCAAAGCCATAAATACATTACTAGGCCAAAAACGGAGACCATATGATTGCTGTTTTATTGCTATCAAGTCCTGAGATGTCATGTAAAAATAGTTGTCACTTAAAATCCGTTGTAATCATACATTTCATTTCAGCAAAAAAAAAAACCCGTCATATTAAATACTGTAAACACAACGGAGGTAGTCTCATGATGATTTGACATGGCCATTACAAGTCCTCTGTTCAACATTCTTGATGAAGGGCAGCATACATTTGTCTCCTCCCATGAAGCGATATGTGGCAAGATTTGCATCCCAGGGTAATAAACTACAGAGGGAAGAGAGTACAGCACAATACGTCAATACTCGTCAGCTGCTGAGCAGGTAGCGTGAAAAATAAGATGCACTTACGCTCGTGTCAAAAACGGGATGTACATAAGGCGAGGGATGCAGATCATTTGCTGTTCTGCCAAAATGGCCGTCATGGACTGCTGAACGGTGTACAGAGGCTCCAATGGTGGGATTAGACTGCGAAGCTCCTTCCTGTAAATCAGATTGAGTTGAAAGGATCTAGCATTATTCAGCTAATTGAACTATCTGTCAGCTAGAGAATAGAATCATCTGGTTATGGAATTTCACCTTATTTCGCAGCCTGCAAACATCCCCGTGTCCACAATGTAAGGGCAGACTAGAGTGGTTTTAATTCCATCGAGCTCCTCTGCTAGCAACTCGTGGGTTAATGACTCGTGGAAACCAACTGCCCCAAATTTGCTGGCACAGTAATCCTGCAGGAAGAGTGTCAACATCTTCAAAAATTATTCCGGGAGAGATGGCAGAAACTGCCAGCGATTATAGTTTGAACCCGTCTGTGACTCTTATACCACAAGAGCGAGCCACCCACTAGGGGTGGGAATCTTTGAATATCAAACGATTCGATTCCGATTTTTGGGTCTGCGATTCGATTCTGAGTCAATTTTTGCTTAGGAACGATTTTTGATTCAAAATGATTTGACTGACAATGATTTTTGCTTCAATCTATAGATGTGCAAGGAATTATAATGATCGACTCCAGTCCGACTTGCTAATGCTAATTAGCGCGCTACTCGCGGCACTTTTATCACTCAAAAGAACGGCTCCACACTGGAAAAAAACTTTTATTTGAATAACTTGATCGTGACTTTTTTCCTTCTACTCGCTAATGTGGCTACAACTTAACAGTGTATTAGACAGTGAAACCACACTGCCCCTCAGTGGTCAAACAGGGTACAACATGAACAGCGCTCCAAATAAAGGCACACACAAAGGCAAGACAGTATAAAATAATTTAAATAAAATAGATTTTGGGACATTTAAAATAAAAAAATAATAATTTAAATTAATTTAAAAAAAATAAAAAATGTTTGGGGCACACCCCTACTGTATACCACTTGTGCTACTTGACCGCACTTTGAGAATCGGCGCTTTAGAAACGCGGTGACATTTTCTCGTCTTTCTTACCTCCACACATGCAGTGCTGAAGAGGCCAAGGGCGCTGGCAACGGTTACTATGTGACCGTGGTTGTTTGCCTTCATCTGAGGCAGGAAAGCCTTGGTCATCTGAGTTTGGAAAGATATTGTTAGCCTTGTAGTGTGGCGTGAGTATCTCACTTAAAGAGAACAATCTCCTTTATTTTTTTTATGTGCAGTAAGACCGAATGTAGGGTGGACATTCAAAAATCAAATTTGGCCCTTCACAGTAAGTGATGTCATAATAAACATGAGCGGGACAAAATATTAAAAGATGTATATTTTTTGTCGTGTACCTAATGTTTATGCTGTTATAGCTAAATTCCCTATGAGAATATGTTGTGCTATTATAATGAGCTTTCATATTTTAGCACAAGACCAGACTAAGAGGATCAACATTAGAATCACATGCTTTAACTGGTTGTTATAATGAGCACCACTACTGTATAGGACGGGGGTGGGCAACGTATACATGGCCACTGAGCACAAAGCTTTGCTGTACAGGACATTGGCTGACCATTAAGGCCTCATAATGATGTGATGGAGCGGCTGCTTCCTTCACACTCTGGTGCACAAATACTGACTGAATACATGTTACATAACTCTTCAGGCGAGTAGATGGTGGATGTGCTTTCCCCAACATGAACCGCCATCAAATGTAGTACAGATGCTTAATAAATGTGCTTGGTATATGTTTTGGGTATCTGTGCTTTTCATTTATTTATTTATATATATATATTTGAGTTTCGTTTTGTTTTTTTTAAATATAAATATTCTTAAATTAAAAAAGGGGATCTCCATGGGTGTTATGAAGGACTTTAATTTATTCAGAACAGTAATGAACCCCAGTGGTGTGTACACTACCTGGTTAAGCACTTTTATGTTTAAAAAATTTAAGGCGTAGAAAATGCAGATACCTGTTATCAAACGTAACGATTAAAAGTAAAAAGTCATCAGAAGTAAAAGACTCAAAGCACAGACACCTGAAAACTACTTAAATACAGTAACGGAGTATTTTATTTTATTTTTTACCTCATGTCACACTCCTGGCATTGCATATACATTAATCAAAGGTGCACTTGGTGAGTCTATACTTGGTTACTTAGTAAAAGCTGAATCAGTAATTATACTTTTAGTAGAGTACATTCTACACGAGTGCTTCTTCCGAATTCCGATTTTATGTCACAAATACGTCATGTCAAAATGGCGGTCTGACGCTCATTGAAGTGCATTGGACTTTGTGTCTTTGTAATTTGATTTGTGATGGTTATTTTGATTTCAAAATGTGAATAAATGTTTGACTACTGTAATCTGCATGTCTTGTATGCTAGTCACAGGCAAAACCAATATAATACGCGTTTGTTTTCACCGTATAAGTTGCGTTGCAATACGGAAATATCAGAAATGCCCGGATGTTCGGAATTGTCCATGAGCATCACGCCGTTTGTGTGTCGGGGTTGCGGCTCACCCAGAACAAAGCGTGGCAGTTGACGAGCAGGGTGCGCTCCAAAAGCTCGTCGGGGCACTCCAGCAGCCTCCTGCCGGCCACCACGCCCGCGTTGTTAACCAGCATGGACACGTCCCCGACCTCCGTCCTCACCCGCCCCGCCGCCTCGTAGATGCGCTCCCGCCGGGACAGGTCCACCGTGTAGGCGTGCACCTTGACGCCGAGCTCCCGGGCCAGCTGGGCTGTGCGCTCGTTGGCGGCCGCGTCGCAGTCCCACAGAACCAGGCGAGCGCCCTCCTTGGCGAACTCCAGGGCGAACAGGCGACCCAGGGCGCCCCCGGCCCCGGTGATGAGGCACAGCTCACCGTCGATGCTCTTCAGCCTCGGCCGGAGGAAAGTCTGCACCACGGCGGCCAGGATAGCGTAGGTCAGGTCGATGAGCATCAGCAGAAGGTCCACGATGATGATCATGGTGCTGCCGTGAGGGAGAACTTGGTCGTGTCGTGTGGTGTGGATTGGATGGGCATTTTTATATAACCGGATTAGGATTTAGAGTTAGACGCTTGGCGGCACCAGTAGAGCAAGCTTTTTTTTCTTTCTTTTTCTAAAAAAAAAAAAAGGTCTGATGTCAGAAAGTGAGTGACAAACCCGGGCGAAGCTTATGATTTAAAACACGAAACTTAATTTCATTATCTAGATTGTCTGTACATACTGTAATTCCAATTTGAACAGTAGTGAGATGTGCAGTAAAAAAAAAAAAAAAAAGACAAAACACTTTTGGTTGCATGACAAATATTTTCTTTAAAATCATGAAATCTCCCCAAAAAACTGAAATATTTTTTTTTGTGTAGAGATGTCTAATATATACATAAATGTACACTTTCACAACTTTGGCAATATGTGGATTCAAATTTGAATGTGCCCTCAGGCACAATTTTTTACACAAGCAAGTAATTATTTGGGCCTCTCATGTCTATTCTGTATGAATTCCTTTTGTCTTTCTGAGTTATGAATGATCTGTGATGTAAGGCGGATTATCCCACCCAGGTTTTTAGCACGTGTACACAAATCCCAAATATTTTGAATTTTTCTCATGAACAATAAGGAAAATGTGTACGGTACTGTTATGAAGGGGGGGGGGGCATTTACGCAGTGTAGTAGTTAAGGGTGTTTGTGTAATCTTAAGAAAGTCTGAAGTTGTGACTGCAGTAGACTGTATTAATGCTTAGAAAAATGTGGATCACGATGAACACAACAACAAACCAAAAATAGAGAAAGTAGGGATTACGTTTTTTTGTTACTCAACACAATCAACTGTGTGATTACGGTACATACTGGCAAAGTGGAAAGTTGCTTATGCTATTTGGAGAGCAATTCTATGGATTGTTTTATCCATCCATCCATCAAAGGTTTGATTATATGGGTGTGTTCTCCTATAAGACCACAAGAGAGCGCTGTTGTGTTAGATTTAGACTCGCGAGCATCATTCTTAAAATATCCCCTTTTGCTCACACGCATTCTACTTTAAAAGGTGATACATGGTCACACGTAATAAAATAAAATAATTGATGATTGAGTCAGATGCGACCAAGGCTGGAATATCTCCTTTAATAATCAGTCATGTAAAGAGACAATTGCTTCAAAATTGCTCACAATCAGACAATTTAAGACTACATCTTCGACTAGATTTACAAGGTCAGTCTGTCGAACAAAGCTACGTGCGTCAAAGATAACACTACAAAGTCAACTTGTACAATGTTTGTAAAAACAAAACAAAAAACTTTTTGTCAGACACAAAAAGGGGCAGGACAGATAGACACAATTGGGGTCTTGAAGAGGTTATGTCCTCCCTAAAGGAGAAGGTTGGTGTTGGTTCAATTGAAACGTGTGCTTGTATTTGGCTTGAGGGTCGTGTGGCATGTTGTGCTTTGAGAAGGAGTTACCCAACGACAGTCCTTAAACTTCCAGGCAGCGAAAGTTTAAAAAAAATCGAGTATAGTGGCGCTTAACAACAGGACATAATGGTATAAAAATGAGCAAGGACACTGGAAGATAAATCCTTAAAAGGACTAAATAATCATTTAAGTAGATTATGTCTTGTTTCAACGAAACTCGTATGTCTGCGAGTCTCATCTCCACACAGATTTGTTGAATACGAAAGAATCTTCAAACAATCTTTGTCATCGCGACCACGTTCTCTGCTTGCAGCTACAGTGGCGATAAAAAGTCTACACGCTCCTGTTTAAATACCAGCCTTTTTTGGTATCAAAAATGTCCGTTCATACATGTAACATGTTCGAGAGTTGAAGTAAAAACACACCCATTTATAACTGGAATGTGGCCGTGTTTAGGATTAACCAATCACATCAAAACTCGGGTTAAATGGGACTCAGCACACACCTACCACTATCTAAAATAAATGTGATTAATCCCAAAGTTCAGATGTTCTAAAATAATTTTACATGTCAGCACTGCTTTAAAAAGTGTCTCCAACAAAATAGTAGTTTATGGCACCGTTGATGCATGCAGTCTAATGTGCGAAGTTATCCAATTCGTAATTTTAAAAATGTGCCTCAAAAATCCCCCCAAAACCTTTTCAAACAATCACGTGACTTCATGTGTAATTTTTAGACTATTGTTAAACTCCAAAAAGGCGATTTGACATTAATTCCAGCTATGCTAACACTAATGCCGCTAGGTGGCAGTACCACTCTGCAAACCTTCCTGTTAGCTTAACACTTCATGTTTGTAATGAATTAGAGTGAGTACTGTAGTTTTCTAATTCGTTATTATAGTTTTATAGTAATCCTCCGTTACGGTTCAGATGTTGCGGACCCGGTTGCTTGCAAAATTGAAAGCGAAACTTTTTTTATTTTTATTCTCCCACTATATGAAAGCATCTGAAGGCTACCATAATTTATTTTTAATTGTAGTTTTCAGAAACGCATTAAATCTCCTTTTACTACTGACTTTTCAGGAGTGGCATCCACTATATGTTTTACTGCCATTTAGTTTTATGACAGGAATCACCATTAGTTTTTATGATGGCGAAAGTTAGAGCCTGGAATGAATTACAAATCATTAATTTTACATTATTTCCAATAAGAAAAATATAACTAAATTGGACAGAAAATAACCAATTATGAATATCGGAAACATGGGATGTATGAGACGATGTCGGTACCAGATGTGATCGGGCTGCTTGGTTGTATCGGGGTTGCCTACAGATGACGTCACGCTGCAGGATTGGCTGGAAATAGTCCGTTTACAATTGTTCAATAAAGTTATATGAAAAAAATGACGGTAAAACATTGGAAAGAAATTAATAAATATGTCATTTAAATAACAAAATGTATGGGCTAAAATTGTAAAAACATGAATAAACCTAAGAATATAAAAGCAGAATACGTTAAGATTGAAGAAATAATAAAATAGATTGAAGCGCCTTCGCGCTTGCCGGTGACGTCACTACGAAATGCGCGATTCACTTCGGTTTCTTTTTTAGCTGTTCACAAGTCACAATACATCACAAAAACAGTCTTAATGATAATAGGATCAATTAACATTCTAAACTGACAATATTTGTCACATCTCAGGCAATTGATTTGTGTATTTATCATTTATTCAATTAATTTTATTATGCATTCAATATATCTTGCGTTTATATCCTAAGGTTTATTTTTGTTTTGACAATTTCAGTCCGTAAATTTTGTTGTTTAAATGACATCTTTAATATTTCCTTTCCATTGTTTAACGTCAACTGGATCATTTCTGGCCAATACTGTAGCGTAACGTGTTCGTTAGGTGACACCGACACGATCTGGCAGCCCGATCTCATCTGGTACTGACAACGGAACGAGCACAAGTGTAGGCTACTAGGTTGTACCATACATTTCACAAGGTGAATAAAAGATGTGTCCGAGACCTTTGTCCTGTTATGTGCAGATATCTCATATGTGCAGTTAACGGCTGAGCTGTAACAAATCTCCCACACCGGTCACTGCTTGTATCATTTCCTGTGAGTTGCAGTTTGAAAGTTAGTTCCACGGAACTCCATGCCATCCTTTGTCCAAAGACATTGGCGTAAGCTAGCCTCCTCTGCTGTCCCAAGGCCAGACCGTCCACTTGCATGCCTGCCATGATATTTATAGAACCATCACACATATCCCCACAAAGAATGTCTCAACCCAGAGGCAATTTTTGCATTGTCATTGCGCACAAAGGACCCGAGCGGTTTTGATAATGAAAAATAGAGTGCTGTGCGTATTATTGAGCTATACTTCACGCTGACAGTACGTTGGCCCGCGTCTTTGTTTCCAAAAGAGCACGAGAAGTGCAAGCAATGTCCTCATGATTCAAAGAAGACTGCGCCGCGCTCATCACGGATGTCAGCTGTAATCAGGCTGACAGGTCCGCTTGCTCTGGTCCAATTCCCATTTCACCTTCAGTGCCTCTATGTGGCGAGGTAAATATTTAGAGTTTGTCTGAATACGCTGTGGTCATTCTTGGTTGGTAAAGAGGATTATCTGTTTTGGAATTAGCAAAACATAGTACAAAGCTTCACATCTGTGATTTCAAAATGCAGTGAAAGATTATCAGTTGTGTTAAATTTACTGTAACTTAATTGGTCTGAATATTATATTTATTATACGTAATGTAATGCAGAACTATTTACGACCTGTAAAGAGAATTTGTTTCTAAATGGCAAAATTTTATTTATTTTTTTAAAAAAACGCAACCCCCTCCCACACTAGCTTTGACCACACCCCGAAAAAGCAAAAAAAGGATAAATAAAACTAAAGTGTGATTTGACAGCCAGTTTGTGGACAAAGGTTGTGAGTGGGCGTGGCCACTTTGGAGCGCCGCGTCGTGGGCCATGAGTGTGTGCATATAAAGACAGAGGAGCGAGGAAGGAGATTTTGCGGCTTGCAAGGGCTTTGCTCTGGTTTGGCTATTTTAGAGCGCCTCGCTGTTGAAATCTGGAAAAGCCCTTTAACGACTCGGGTGGATGAATTCACAATTTTGAAGCCTCATTTTAATAATTCAAATTTAGCAGGTTGCTAACACTGTTCTTTGTGGTGTGCCAATGCATTTATAATCACTTTAAAGTGACTTTAAATGATTTTCAATTTGAAGGCAGAAGGTACAATGAATTTGTGCATACATCATTATTTATATATGTTGCCTAAATTCATTTTTGTCCGGTGGCGTTAAAGAACTTCGTCGCTACAAATTAGACCCCTGCTCGCAACAAAAGTGAGCCATCCAGTCGCCATGGAAACAGTGATTATCCACTTTACCGAGCGTGTTTGCGCCTGTCTGTGATTGGAGCCACTTTTATTTTACTGTGAAAATGTTAAAATGCCGTTCAAGGGGAAAGTCCATTTCTGAAAATTTGAGTTTTATGTCATTTTCCCCCAAATATTATTTAAAATCATTATTGTCATTGTGATCACAACAAGGACATATCATTTTCCGTCAGTATTGATAGTGTAACTAATCAAGTGTATTAATTATGGTTAAAAATTCAAGTGCGGTGTACTCTAATGTGTTCATTTAAGCTACTTTGCGCCGCCAAATAAACAAGCTCCCTGAAATAAGTCGTACTGTACATTTATTCTACTGTATGCTGCAGACAAAGTCATCACCTTCACGAGCTATCAGAGAAGAGTTGTCTTTGGTTCTTCATATTGCACAAAGGATAAAGGGAGAGACGTTTACAACAAGAGACTTAAGCAAACAATACAAATGAATCTACTGCTCAGTATCAGCTAATAAATGCAACTCCAAAATAATGCATTTCATACATCGAAATGCTCACTATGAGGTTAGGACAGTACATCTAAGAGTCCATTCTTTTATAAAATCTCTTAAAAATATAAATTATTTTCTTTTCCTTGTACAATAAACATGTATCGTTTTTGATATTCTACTTTTTGAAGTCATATATTGTACAATATTTCCACAACACAATTTCAGCATCGCCTATCCAGCTAAAAAGTGATGCCCACGAGCGCGTACAGTGGACAAGACATGAAACACTCATTTGTACCCCACGCCGACATAAACAATAAAGCAAGAGGAAATATAGTTTTGATTTCACATTAAGGTGCCGTCTTTCGGGAACAAGGAGGAAAGTCGAGCAGCCTTTCAGTTTCTCTATGTGCAAAACGAGAATGAGCACAAACGAGAGACAGAAACACGCATCGATATCACACTTAAGAGAGAAAACAGACATAACAATAAGTATATTGTTTAAGAACATCATTATTTCACACTCTCATTTGTGTTGCATCTGTCAACTCTGCAGGACAACATCAACTAAGGCCAGTTTTGAGGAAGGAGGCTAACAGAGGCAAGCTATGCATGTGGTCAAAGTAACGCCACAATTCAACATTTCCAATTACTTTACTCATAATATTCCCCCCTACAATACAATACAAATCTGGGCCACTGTCCAATAATAAGCATGTCTACACGGTCAATCCCCAAATATAATAATATAAGATTCAAATTTCAAACTTCTGGTTGTAAATGACACAAAAGAATGTAAATAGTTGTGTTAGCGATATTCATGAAAATATTAAGTATTTTTTTAAATATATTTTGAAACTGATTCAATTTTGAGGAAAAATTATTTTGCAAACATTTTTTACATAATCTAGAACATTCTTAGAAAATGGCATATATGTGTTTTGACAAGTATAAAAACATAAAATAAATAAGGAAAAGGGTAAGTATTTTTAATCTCTAACACGATATTTTTTTCAGCAAAAAAATAAAATTAAAATAAATAAAAATTGGTCTTAGTTTTACTGTACCTCAAAACTTGACAAGAATTTAAATAAATTTGGGCTTCAGTTTACATCCTTTTCATTGGACAGCAAAAACTCATCTGTAGATGTCTGTTTCAACGGCCTCAGTGCTTGTGATTGAAATCCATAAAAAAAAATCATGTGATTTTCTGGAATTTCAGAAAAATGGGTTTTGTCTATGAACTATTGGCTGAAACAGCAGTACATATATATATATATATATATATATATATATTTCAAACAGGCATTCCTTGCCTTTGGCATGTTCTCAGGAGAATTTAGTGGAAAATGGTAGAAAATGTTATGCACTGTTCCATATGAGCTTTCCGTCGGCATTTTCTTTTAACATTGTTTTATACACTGATATATCTTAAAAAGGCTATACATATTACTTATTGATATTATTATTATTATTAATAATTACTTAATAAAAACAGTGGTGCCTTGACTTACAGATGCCATTTATCCGCTATAAATGTTCTCCTTCTAGTGTGTGTGCCTTGGCCACCAGGGGGCAGTATAGTACAGACATAGACAACACATGAAGAAGAGTTTCACAACTGACACAAGCTGTAGTCGTTTCTGGTTGAGGATAAAGATTATATTGTCACTGTCCGGCAAAAACATCATATGTTCAAATGTAATCATATTTTTTTTTTCACAAATCGTTACTAATGGTTATTTTTATGCAACACTACCCAATTTAAAGCGGTGAAAATAACTTGAAAACATTGCCACTTGATCGCAATTTATGTCTGAGAAGTGTTGCAAAATGAATTTCCGTTTCCTCGTTCTGCGGAAGTGTGTGGTGTAATAGTCGCCTAACATCTTGAAAATAGTAAAATTAGTTACTTATGTCGCTGTTATGTGTGTGTGTGCGTGTATTATATGAACCACAGATGTAAGTCTTATTGTTTTATATATTTCATCGCTCATGGCTTTAGACTTTTAATAAGGAGTTTGGGAAAATAATGTTGGTCTGATGTTTGTTTTTGTGCCGCGCGGTCACTGTGTTTGCACATCATCATCAATGGCAGCGTAATAAATAATCTTTAAAAAAAAAAAAAGCATATAAAATTAGTGGTTGAATGTATTTTTTTAGTAGTGTTGTGTTGTGCTGTATTGTAAAAAAATAGTAATGTAAATTATAATACTGCTTGAACAAATGTCATTTGTTAGCCCGTCTATTGTGTTGCATTGCGTGTTAGCATCAAGCTAGCAGACGTTACCGAAAGGCAAAGTCGTGTGGTTGTTTCAAATACACAATTTGTAAATCTACATTTTTAAAGTAATCCCTAAATTGTCAGTCTTCTACTAGTTACAGTGCATGACCTTTCATACAAAATGCTACTAAATTCTCACAAAAACAGGGTAGGTCTGTGCTAAATGAATTGATTTAGAAGCAGAATGTAAACAACATTCCTCTCATCCAACATGGGAAATGTTGTGCTCTATCCTTCACATGTTGGAAATGTCAGTCATATTTGTTTTCATCAGAGTTCACTGTGCTTTTCCATTGTCTCTTTCCTGTGTGCACTCACTTGTGTCAAGTTTACGTTTTTGAATGACTCTTGTCTCCCTGAAGTGGCCGTACTTCAGCCATGTGGTTCTCCTGCCCGTCTCGCATCCACGTGCTGTTGCTCCCCAGCTTCCTCTGGAAGCCCTCCATGTGGTTCGCTCCCTGTCGGCCAAATCTGGGACTGGTTCTGTCCAGGAGTCTCTGCGCCGGGCTGACGAGCGACCCGTCGTGCAGGTGCTCCTCCTCGTCCGTGTCGGCGTCGATGAACTTGTGGATGGAAGCGTCGTGGAATGTGAAGATGTGCGGAGGTAAGTTCTCCGGACTCTTGCTGGGCGTCCTGCTGCTCGCAGTCGTGTAGACGGACACCTCCGGGCTCTGGAGCGAAGAGCCATCGGAGAGCACCCGCACCCCTGAATCCCGCCCTCCTCTGAAGCTAACCCTGACCGAGGGGCCCTTGAGCGGATTGCTACATCGTAGATCCTTTAGGCCCCTTCCTGTCAGGGGTGTGGCACTGCCTTCGTTGTCATTCTCCAAGGTGGGTTCCAGACTCGGGTTTGTGCTGACCCTGCCGAGAACGGTGAAACGGGAGCTCTCGGGGAAGTCGGTGGCGCAGCTGATGAAACTGTCGATGCTGGACATGCTCCTGATGTCCGGGACGGCCCTCATTTCAAATTCCGCTCGGTGCCTCCCTGTTTTGGACAACGACATCTTTTCCTTGCTGTTGAGGTCGGGTTGGGACTGAGTCTTGGCCATGTTGTCGTACATCTCCTCGAGGTTGTGAGCGCTGAGATGTTGAGGGCTTCCTGAAGGCTTGGCTTGCTCCTGGTGACCCGACTCCAGGTTGTGCTTGGTGTTGCTGGGACTCATCTCCGACTTGACTTGGCTATGAGGTACATGGTTCACTTGAACCTTCTTTCCCGCTTTGTCGTCCATGATGTCCATCAGCTCTACGCTCCGGCCAAAGGCGTCCTTCATGTTCATGGAGATAATGCTGCCATTTCTTTTTGCCCTCTCCAAGGCCTCCCTCCTTTTGATGGCTTTTTCCTGCCTCTTTTGCTCTTTGTAGAACTCGGAGAAGTTGTTGACAATGATGGGGATGGGCAGGGCGATTACTAACACGCCCGCAATGCAGCACAAGCCGCCTACTATCTTCCCCAGTAAGGTTTTGGGATAAATATCTCCGTATCCAACTGTGGTCATTGTAATCGTAGCCCACCAGAAGGAGGCCGGGATGCTTTTGAACTTGGTGTCCTCTTCATCCTTCTCAGCAAAGAACACAAGACTGGAGAAGATCATGATACCCATAGCCAGGAACAGGATCAACAGACCCAGCTCGTTGTAGCTCCTCCGGAGGGTGAAGCCCAACGACTGAAGACCCGTGGAGTGCCGAGCCAGCTTCAAAATCCGCAGGATGCGCATGATCCGGAAGATCTGCACCACGCGCCGGACGTTCTGGAACTGCAGCACGCTCTTGTTGGATTCCGTCAGGAAGATGGTGACGTAGTAGGGCAGGATGGCCAGCAGGTCGATGATGTTCAGGGGACCCTTGAAGAACTTCCATTTGTTGGGGGAGGACAGGAAGCGCAGCAGGTACTCCATGGTGAACCAGGCGATGCAGATGGCCTCTACGTGGGCCAGCTGAGGGTTGTCTGTGGGTTGACCAAACTCGTCGGTGTCCTGTAGATCTGGCAACGTGTTCAGGGACAAGGCGATGGTGGACAGCACAATGAAGAGGATGGAGATAATGGCCAGGATCTGGAAGTAAACACATCAACAACCAAATCAGCGGAGAAAGAAACCGGATTAGATTAGATTACATGGGAGCAGCACGGTGCCAGAGTGGTTAGCAAATTTGCCGCGCCGTTCGGAGGTTTGGCGTGTTTGCATGATCTGGCTGCTTTCAGCAGTCACTCAATTAACTCATTCACTGCCATTGACGGCTATAGACGTCAAAAATTCATTTGAACAATTTCTATTAGTTTAAAATTGTTTCCCACTTTTGTTAACAAGAACTAGATTTTTTTAATTATTGTATTAGAACAGATTAGACAGAGTTAATTAGTAAAGTCATGCAATTAATTATGTTTAAAAATTATAATCGCCTGACGCCCCTAATTTTTAATAATCTTTTCCTTATATATATATATATATATAAAAAAAAGATTATAAAAAAAAAGAAGAAAAGATTATAAAAAATTAGGGGCATCAGGCAATTCAAATTTGTAATTTTAATTAATCGCATGACTTCACTAGTTAACTCACGATTAATCACAAATTTTATATCTGTTCTAATTGTACTAAACAAATCTATCTTTTCACACTCTTGTTAACAAAAATGGAAAAATATGTTAAACTAATAAGAAATAGTTCAAATGATTTTTTAAATGTCTATAGCTGTCAATGGCAGTGAATGAGTTAAAGTACTGTTTTCACAAAATGATGCTTTAAAAAGACCCTTCCTGATTGGTATTGGTTAAGTTTTCAGTTCCTTGGATATAGAACCTTCTTATGTGAAACCAAGGCCCCATTCTTCTTTTCTCGGTGTCAGTGTACATCAAGGATGCTTTATACATTTTTTGTTATAATATTCCCCACAAATAAATAATGCTACTTAATCAATGCTATTACAAATTCATACCATTACATTATACAACTGTGACATGTTTTTTTTTTTTTAACCTTAATCTTGGTAAAGCGTCTGTTGATTATTCAAGTTATTTTTCACCTCATGAAGTCTTTGTTGAATTTTGACAGATCAGATGGAACGTCTCCTTTAAAACATATGTCAGGCATCACAAAATGGAAGTCTTTGGATTAACTGTGATTCCAAGTTATGGTTTAATCACTGTCAAAGCAGGAATGTCTGATCATGTCTACAATGTCTGTAATATTTATATTTATTTATTTTTAAATGGGGCATCTCAGCTGCTACCTGCCATCTGTGTTAGCTTGTCCTTCTCAAAACCTTGAACAAACGCTCTCCAAGCCTCCATTTTGAAAGCCAAATTCATCACCAACACAAAACAAACAAGCACGGGCGAGCCAAGTTGTGCATCATGTCTTTTAAAGAACTGCCTAATGGCACACATTTGGACACGTGTGATGCCCCTCAACTTCAAAGTTACACAATGTCACAAGAAGAACAAATGGCGAACTACATTCAACGCTTTGAACTGCGCTGTTGTCAGTCAATCCCATCTGAGATGAAATCTAAAAAAGTCATCTATTAGTTCATGACCTATTTAAGTTCTCTCTCCAAAGCGTTGATTGAGCCCAACGTCTGCATTTCAAAAGAAATACGGCCAAAGCTAATGCTGTCTCATGGGCATCTACTCACCGACTGTATTTTCCCTCTTCAGCACAGAGGAAAAACTCAAGGACGAAGATAGTGAGCGAGGAAGAAAATAGTGTATTTTACTGATTTGTATTCAAACATGCTGCATAATGTATTTTACTGGAATTCTCTGACGGACATTGTTGGCTCCACTTTATAAGGGTACCCTAAAGAAGCATTTATAAAGTGGCGCGACCACTCTCTAACTGCCCATGCCTATGAAAATACCAAAAGAACGAAAACGTTTGACAGCACTTTGCGCTTGACTCATATTGGGCACGAAAATAGGGCCCAGCGAGTATAAACAGGAGCTGAAACTCAACCAACATGCTAACGCAGCTAATGAGTACACAGTCTTAGCTTCAGTTTATTTTTCCGGACTACTTAGTGTAACTTTAACGGCGTAATGTTACTTGTCATATAGTGGACTAATCGAGAGAGCAAAATAAACGACATTACTTTTATGTTTTTGTCAGTCCTAATGCTAACGTTTTGGCTAGTTAGCATATCCGGCTAATGTCTACTGTGTAGCTAACACCACTATTTGTGGTACAATTTGAGTTGGTGAGCCAAATAATTAAATTAAATATGTTGATATTATGTGAATACATAATGTATTGGTCTTGGAGGAACCACCATTTTGATTTGAGTCTTAAACTGAATTGGCAAAGTAGTATCAACGTTATTCCCAAGGTGTTTCAATGGTGAGTATCAGAGACCTTTGAGCCATTTTGTAATGATCTAATCTGCTGAGCACAATAGGGTATGGTCACGGTGCCAGAGGTTAAGCAGGTTACTGAGGCAATGTATGCCACATCCATTAGTCCCGTCCTCAGTCTTGAGTGTGAAATCCAGCACAAGGTCAATGTGGATGGCCGCGTCCCAGGGCAGCGACGGGCGGGATTATTTCCGCTCATAAACACTAATACACTTGAATTAATCTTGACAGGTGAATCCTCGCGCACCCAACTTGTCTTTTGCAGGGAGTGGGCCTAAAAGCTAAGGAGACCTTGTGGAAATGGGTAAAGACTCAGAGACCTCAAATAGCAATTAAAAGGCCAGTGTAGCATTTAAACTCGAGCAGGACATTCCCTGAAAATAGCTTTGGCTCTCAAGAGGAATGAATGATGGATGAAAAGTCTCACATTTGACTCATTAGAGGTCGCTCTCTAGCCACTGAATAATCACACCCGAGGGAGTAAAACAAGTCATCGTGAAACATTAACAGCACCCTGAAAAGTGACAAGCCAGACTCGGAGTCATCACTGTGGGCAATATGTGCCGCCGTGGAAGCCCAAACCTCGAAAGTCCTAAAGGAATACCGGGTGCAGCGTTTTTAAGGGAGAAACAACAACAACAAACAAACAGCCGAGCGCCTCCTCCTCTACTGTTGGCTGTGCAGTGGAACGTTCGCTCATCACATCGGCTCTAATCAAGCTGAACGCACGGAGCAGGCCGCCAAGCTAATGAATCACGCTGAATGCAGACGACAGCGGCGATACTGAACACAGGCGTGTTGTGTGCAGAGAACAGACGGAGCATGACGGGCAACAAAACACCTGAACATTCACCTTTTCCATCCCCGCCCGCTTTGTTACTCCATGCTGGTCGGAGATGTGATAGAGATGTGATGACACCAGCGAGGTGCAAATAGAAACCAGATTCATTGAGGTGTTAAATCTTATGAAAAAGTGGTAATGAGGCACACTCTGCGCTTTGCGTTACTTGTAAATTTTCTCAGTGAGGCAATAGCGCCTGCGTGTTTGTAAATGAAGAAATAGCTTTTCACTCATCACTCACTCCAATACAAACACTCACTATTGGCTAAGATAATAATGCTAATTTCTGACATATGGCTGTTGTTGCTATGAGGAGTATCATAGATCCTTTATAGTGATTTCAGAGATTTGCTTCCAAGTTATTTGCTGAAAATGTGTGTGTGTGTGGGGGGGGACGGACCTGAATTGCGGAGATATAGCATGAAACTGTTTTGATTATTTCAAATATCCTGATTTTTGGGGGGATTATTATTATTTGTACCATTTCTTCCTGTTGTGATCTATGATATTTAATGCTTTGACTGTTGTCTTGTTTCATCTTTTGTCATATTTTCCATGTCCTTGTGTATCTTTGTACCTTTTTTTTTTCTTACTTTGTTAATTTAGTATTTCTGATTATTCCTCATGCCTTATTTCCCTTTTTGTTTTCTTTGAAAAATACTTTTCCTGGATTAAAAAAAAGTGACGGGGAAAATGTGACAAAACATGAAACAAAACAATATCTAATCCAAACTAAGTCAACAAAACACTGATCATGACTACAGTGTGCTGTTAGCTTGGTAGCTATGCTACACCCCGAAAATGCATCTTCCCAGGATGTTCCAATTTACTGAACAGCTTAGAGTTGTTAATGATATTCTCAAGCGTTGAGGTGATCCCGCTGGCGAGAAGCCCCACGTATGTCAGTTGAGAGGAGTCCCAGAAGATTGTTAGCTCGCAAGCTAGCACCTCTAATTGTAGCATGGAAACACATTTAGCAACATTTTTTCTCTGTGGTGATTTTTCAATTGCGAGATCCCACGCATGATAAGGTGGTCTTATAGTGTGTGGTGTACTCCAGATGACCAACAGCACATACACGAGCATTTTGGCCCCTTGACTTGTGAAGCTGTACTACTCCATCTTCTGTGACTTCATCAATCCATCCATTTCCTGTAGTGCTTGGGGTCAATAGGTTCACGGTTGTACTGGAGACTATTCTAGCTGACTTTGCAGAGTCAGCGAACTCCCTGGACTAGTTGGCCACCAATCGCAGGGTACATATAGACAAACTTTCACATTCAAATTCACATTTTTAGACAATTTGAGATGAGAAAAGTTCACATTTCACAGTCATTGGCAATTTCAGGCCATTGTGTCTTGTGTTATTTAGCTAGCTAGCTAGTAAGCTTTTGACGATGACTTGTGCAGACGAGGGGAGAGCCTGCCTCTCTTCCTCTTCGCATAAACTGCGGTTAGATCTCCCGCCAACGCTGATAACAAATGACAAACACACAGCAACGTTCCCGCCCGTGCTCATTTTTCCGGACAGAGTCAAGCTTCGCCCTAGCGGCCATGGGGAGTTAATATTTAATATCCTCCCACAAGATATCCTGTCCCGGAAAAGGTGTAAGTGAGCAGGCCTCGTGCTCTCTTTGCCTTCATTACACATGCGTGATGGAAAGAGAGATGGACAAACAAGGAGAGGATAATATGTAGAGAACACGACAGGATGACGCCTCCCATTAGGATCCACGTTTTCCTGTTCACTATTTTCCCTTTTTTTGTGCGATAGCGGTCTATGACTCACTAGCACCCACTAGTGTATTCTGATTAATATTGCGTTAGTGGTGTATACGTTAAGCAGCAAAATCCACCCATTTGTATAAATCTCAAGGAGCGGCCATTTTGCCACTTGCTGTCGACTGATGATGACATCAATGTTGCTCAGGTGACGACCAATCACGGCTCGGTTTCAGAAAACAGGTGTGCTGTGATTGGTCATTACCTGAGCTCTGAGCAACTATGATGTTATTTTAAGTTGACAGTAACTTGCAAAATGGCCACCCTCTAAAATGGATACAAATGGGTGCTTTTTGCTGCTTATATTCCATAAATGCAATATTAATCAGAATACCGTGTTTAAAACATATTGCTAAGAATTTTTTGGGGTTGACTTACCCTTTCCGCAAAATTAATTTCATAAGTAATTTATATTTATTACACATTGTTTACTTACTGTATGTTGGACTATAGTTATTCTCCATGAAATATATTTTTTTCTGTTAAAATTTGCGGGTGTTTGCAATGAATACATTGAATTTGAATTATTTACTATTGGAAATATTTTTTTTAGTTGACGTATGATTCAGTTTTAGTCAAACGTTTTGGAACAGATTAAGATTCCGCATTTTTTTTTTTTAATGAAAAAATGATAATAAAGGCGCACAAAACGATTCTAAATATGTAAATTGTCCCATATTTTTCCAATATCTTTATTTCTGTTTAGCCCAATCAGCATAATTTTCAGAGATAAACACATTTGTGTGTGTGTGTGTGTGTGTGTGTGTGTGGCTCATTCCATTGTCATTAAAATTACCGAGGTACCTTGTGTTTAGTCCTGCAGCTAACAAACAAACTTTGATAAAAATATAATGTCCTTGGTGGAGGTAATTATAATCAAGAGCAAAATGAACCAACACATTAGTTTGCATTTTTGCGGCAGCTGCAGCCTTTCAGACCAATTTCCGCCTGCAAAGTTCTGCTCTACTTAACCGAAACTTTTATCAGGATCAGCACTAAGTTTTACAGATATTATCACATTAAGTATGCCGACTTTCCCCGTGGGTGATTGTGAGAAATGAATGCAAATGTATAAATAATCAAAGAGAAAGAAGGTGAGTCAGATTGTGTTGTTGAGATGAGGCGATACAAAGATTACACGAGCGTAAACAAAACAATGACATTTGGTGCCGCAAGATGACGAACAAAAACAAATCTCATTGTTGTCTTTTGGGTTTTCCACCGCGTCACACTGCGTGAATTGCTGATTCACGTCTGCTGTGGAGTCACACTTTGCGCAACATGAGTTGAATCAATAAAAGGATTAAATCACTTAGTGGCTCGCCTACTTTCTTTTCTGCCGAGTGCAAGGTGGCGTGTCTAATCCTCTTACTGTGCTGCATCTTTCCGTGCTTTACCAATAAATGGCTGACCTTTCTCCCAGCGGAAGGCTGCGGCTGCTCGACAAGGAGTTCCCCCTCTGGAATAACGCCGGCTGTGTTTTATTTAAGGCTGCAGCGGGAAGCGCAGATGGAATTATGCTACCAGTACACAAAAGGCCTCATCTGATAGAATGCTAGTTGCTGTATGATCATACACCTCCGCCTCGTCTTCTAGTCTCCTTCGTGGAAAGTTCCACTCAGGGCCTAAGGTGCAATAAAAGCAAGCGACTCACAACACAGAATTGTCCTCTTGTTTTTCTATAATGTTGCTACAAGATGAGGACGGTATTATCGCGTAATGCAAAATATAACCCTCATGGCCGTAATGCATTATTCCGTTCCTAAAGTCTCACGCTGTAGTCTGACTCATTGGCAGGACACAGAGAAGAATGTGCAGTTAAGCCCAAAATTATTCATACCTTTGGCCAAATGGTATTTGTTTGGGTAGCTTCTGGCTGGAAATGATGCAAAATACTGCAAGATGTTTTTTTTGAATGAATGAAGAAAAAGGATTCGCAGACACTTATGCAGCCAAGTTTTATGAGCTAATGCTCGCATTCAATCGCTCCTCTTCATAGCGGTCAAAGAACTCAGTGAAAGAGCGGCCAAACTCTGGTTGAGGAAAAAAACAATGACAGTAAAGCATAAGTTGACAAATAATTAAATGTCCAATGGCAACAATGAACAAACAATCAGTAGAGCATAATTCAGCCCAGCAAGCGTACTGAACACAAAATGGAAAGGAAGTGATTTTTTTTTTTTGGTATACATATTTATTTTTAAATATTATTTTAAAAAGTCAGAATCCTCCGATTTTAAAATGTAATAATACCTGAAAATGTAATAAAATTAGCACTTAATTTGATCATAAATAAAAAAGCCTAATAATGTAATAATTTCATCAATAATGTAATAAAAAAAATCCTGATATTGTAATCACATTTTTAACTATACTGTACTAATACATTATTACATTAACTCATTCACTGCCATTGACGGCTATAGACTGTAAAAAATACTATTTCTATTAATTAATAAAAAAAAATTCCCACTTTTGTTAACAAGAGCATGAAAACCTAGATTTTTTTAAATTGTACATTTAGAACAGATATACAATTTGTGATTAATAGTCAGTTAACTAGTGAAGTCATGCGATTAATTTCGCGTAAAAAAAAAAATCGCCTGACGTCTCTAATTTTTGATAATCCTTTCTTTTTTCTTTTTTTTTAAATCGTGTCAGGCGATTAATTTTTTTTTATTACTTCAATAGTTAATTCACGATTAATCACAAATTTTATATCTGTTGTAAATGTACAATAAAAAATATTTTTCCTAGGTTTTCATTCTCTTATCAAAAGTGGATTTTTTTTTTTAAACAAATAGAAATAGTTCAAATGAATTTTTGACGTATATAGCCGTCAATGGCAGTGAATGAGTTTAAGATGTGATGCAACAGTGAGCTTAACACATTTGGATTGTAACCCCCCCCCCCCCCCCCCAAAAAAAAAAAACAACAACCAACCAACCAACCAAACAAACAAGCACTCCCAGAAGTCTTTGCGGCAGAGCAGTTCTAATCAAGTGGGCGGAGCTTACTTTGATTAACTCTGCAGAGTTGCCTTAGCACTAAATAAATCAACTCTGTCAAATAACTCCAGCACTGACCTCCATTTCAACCAGACAGTGTTAAAAACACACTTTGGGGGTCGAAACATTTAACACCACAATTGTAACACTCCAATTATTGCTGTGAATGTATATAATTAAGCTAAAAAGCAAAATGTTCCATGAGAAAAAGTTCTTTAGAACATGAATGGCTGGATAGATGATTACACAAACAATATTTGTCCCAATTTGGCAAGATTATGAATGATTCTGCGCTTAACTTAACTTGTATGCATGTATTATTCAAACCTGTATAATGGACAACGTGGTGCAATAAACATCTAAAGAAAAAATAAAGCAATCTTTAAAATATTGCAATTATATGATAAATTGCAGAAATATATATTTTTAATTATTTAAAGGGGAAGTCAACTCTTTTTTTTTGACAATATGTTCTATGCAGCCCCACTAGTCTAAATATGGTATTCTGGTTAATATTGTGTTAGTGGAATATGAGTTAATAGTTAGTCTAAGGGGGCGGCCATTTTGCCACTTGCTGTCGACTGAAGATGACATCATAGTTGCTCAGGTCTCAGGTAACAACCAATCACAGCGCAGCTTCAGAAAACAGGTGAGCTAAGATTGGTTGTTGCCTGAGCCCTGAGCAACATTGATGTCATCTTTAGTGGACAGCAAGTGGCAAAATGGCCGCCGCCTAAGACGGATTTTGCTGCATAAGTCATTTTCCACAAATGTAATATGAACCTGAATGTGATGTTTAGACTAGTGAGGTCACATATAACACATTATTGTCAAGAAATGTTGAAGGTTGACTTCCACTTTAAGACTTCTCAATATGCCTGGAAAGCAACATTTTCTGATTAGAAACGCTCCAGAAACTTTCCTATGTTTCCAACCTGCGGTGTCCCTAATGGACAAGCGCTCCAGTGACCCCCACAGATGTGCCCACCTCTTCACCGGTCACCATTTTCCCCTTGGTCGCCGCACCTTCCTGCCCCCCCCCACACACACACACACAACTAGCGTCCGCTGTCGTCCTCGTGCGCTGGAGGGGTGACGATGAGATGAAGGAGATGGATGAGTGAGCTGCAGGCTGCGCACGCCATGCGCACCATGTGTCCTCTTACAAGTGTGAAGGTGGTGTTAAAATGATGCGGTGTCGGGGTGTACGTGTGTATGATTTTGGGAGGATGGTGTGAATCTAAAAATACTCTGTGGAAAGAACATTATATGGGTGAAGATCAGTGATTACCAACCACTCTGTGGGAAGTTATCCAATTTACAGTATTTTCTACAAATTAAGGTCCAACTGATAAAATTGCCTGGCCAATATGAGGCCTTTTCAAAATAATAATAATCGGCCGGAGTTCTGCCAATTAAACACTGATATAGTCATGAAACAGTAAGCATTATGGCGAGTTCTCCTGTTTTAGGTTTTTAAATGTCAACTTGCAGCTGTCTTGTTGCTATGGTCTTTGGTCTCAGCCTGGAAGTGGCAGGAGTGTTGGAAACCAGGGGAGCAGAAGTGATGAGTCACCATTAAATCTGTCCAAATGGCAGCATTTGGCAGCATTCTACTCGGAAATCTTTGACTATTCATTTTTTATTGAGCTCAGTTTTGTTTATGAAGCCCTGAGCGACAACAGCAGGACCAACAAATCTCACATGAGTAAGCGGAGCGAGCAGGAAAAAGTCCCCAACAGGAAGAAGCCTTGAGTGAGCGATGAGTCAGGATGGCCATCTGCCTCTCATTTCTAGGGTAGGGTGACCACACATCCTCTTTTGTACACGTTTGGGGTTCTCTTTACATGGGTTACTCGTGTATTTAACGTTACCGTATATACACGTTTTAGTTTAGCACGGTTAGTTTAGAATTTTTTATTATAACTAGTTTTTAATTTTGTATTAACTTTTTTAAAATTTTTATTAAGTCAGTTTTGATTAGTTTTTTAAAACTGGTTAATTTAATAATAATTAGTTTTAGTTTTTGGAGGATATATGGTGTATTTGTTGAATGCGAGATAAAAAAAAAAGTTTTACTTTTTATAAAACGCAAACTACAATTCTCTAACAACTGTTTGACCTTCCTTCTTTTGTGCAGACATACAGCAATACAAAAATACATCTTAATTTTTCATTATAATAGTTTTAGTTTTATAAACATAAGATGTCGGTCAGTTTTTGTTTCTTTAAAAGCATTTTCGCTTTTTATTTTGTTAATGATTTTTTTTGTTGTTTTTTTTGTTTTCCTTAACTCATTCACTCCCAGCCATTTTCACAGAAGCAATCCCCTTCACTCCCGGCTGTTTAACTGGATTTTGACTGATGTTGCAAGGCCCACAGAATATTGTGTTCTATTGCTATAAAAACATGGAACCTACCAAAAGAAAGATTAAAGTCTCTTCTTTCATCAGGAAAAAAAAGTATATTTCTATATTTCCGTTTCGGTTTTGCAGCAATTAGCATTAGAATATAGCTAAGTTTCATCTTTATTCACAAATCTATTTAGAATTGTGAGTAATTGAGGGTTTTTTCAACACGGCCCTGGTTGATCTCCTTTGCTCTGCTGTTACTTGCTGGCCGTTTGTGTAATATCTATTAAATACCATTTCTTTAACCTTTCTTTGCAGTTGAGAGGCTGCATCAAAGCCTTCTGTATGCTCTAGCATGAAAAAAAAAAACATACAAATACGTCTTTGGGACACTTAATTTTTAAAAAATAGAACATATTAATACATTTTTGGGAGCAAATGGGTTAACTATAGGCAAGGCAGCATTATTTCTAAAGCACATTTCATACGCAAAGCAACACAGTATGTTCACACAAGCAAAAGGCACACACAACAGCTAACAACATTCAAAAGCAGAGAAAATAAAAGTAATTTACCCAAATTATTATAAGAATATATCTTGACAACATTTAAACACATTAACAGAAGACTTTCAACTGGCTATAAAAGCATTTACACCCAGGACTGATTTTTTTTGCATTTGTGTGCAACATAACAGCTAAATGCTGCCTCGCCATGTTTGCTTCGAACTCTAAGTGTCTACTTGTTGTCTACTGCCAATGCTGTAGGTCTATGTGTTCACCTTAAGAAATTCCAATTATTGTGTATATGTTGATGGAAAGTAGACCTGATTATAACCATTTGTCCAAATAGTCACTTTAATAATAATGATCTCTGCACAAGTGGAGAAACAGCTAGCTTTAGGATGCGCAACAAATTCGTTAGCCCATCATTGTCAGTTTAATTCCAGCGGGCAGAAGATTAGAATGCCAACAGCAGCGTTCAAAGATTACATAAGCCAACAGTGAGAAAAAGTGATTTTCAACAATGAAAAGTCGTTTTATCGCAATGGAGTCCTGCTGTGTTCATGGGTCACCTCATCACATGCTCTAAAGATGAAGTTTGATTGCAATAGGAGGTATCAGGCCCATCTGGTGTCTGCTGACGGCTAATTAACGTTCATTCAATTCGTCTCCGGTGACACTCCGTCCCTGCTTTGGTGTTTATC
Source organism: Vanacampus margaritifer (assembly GCF_051991255.1). Classification (NCBI taxonomy): domain Eukaryota; kingdom Metazoa; phylum Chordata; class Actinopteri; order Syngnathiformes; family Syngnathidae; genus Vanacampus; species Vanacampus margaritifer. Next base: position 11,678,980 of record NC_135439.1, read on the forward strand.
GTTAAGAGCAGATGTCACGCACTTCCTGTGACAAGAAAAGATGTCCACACTGTGAGACAGCAACAGCGGGTCAAATGTACTGATGAGTTAAAGCTACCAAGAAATGGATTACCATCCTGACACAGCACACCCATTTTGCCCACCCTCACCAGAATTTGAACTCTAATGCCTGTGTTCTAAGTGAGCGTGTTACACACGTTAATCAAACTTTCAACAAAAACTGCTGGGTTAAAAATGATTAACCCAACCTTGGATATACTTAACTTGATTACTTGTACTGTAACTTGGGACTTAAGGCTTGAACTTAGATTTACTTATGACTTGCACATATAGAGCATTTGACTTTCTCACACCTTTGGAAGGCTGCGAAAGAATTGATTTTCAGCCTTTGGTGGGCAACTTCCTTCAAGCGCTTTGAGAATAACGAGAGATAGAATTGAATAAAAACTTACATGTAAGGAGACAGTTCAAAGGCAACCAGGAAGGCAGCGGCAAAGACGTGTCCATTTATTTTGTATTTTATACTCTGTCAGGGAGGTCGTATATACTGTACACACATGTAAGAGGAGATATCATTTGTCTCATGTAACTGCCCCCTGACAACCACCAACATTTTGCTCGGTCTCACTGCAAATTGTTAAGGAGAGAAAGGAACACATTCTACGTTCTTATTCTCAAACTTAAAGTGAACACATTTCCCAAGTGTAAAGTTTTTTTCCTAATGAACACAAGCCTTGCTTTGTGGAAGAAGAAGAAGAAAAAAACAACAACCCATACCCTTTCCCTTTCATACTAGCCAACAAGGCTTCAGGCTTCCTACCGATGCTACAATCCACGTGTCAAACTCAAGACCCTCGAGCCAGAGGTAGCCTTTACCCCTGACTTCTGTTCAGAAATGGCCAAATGCAGTGGCAATTATGATGTGGAAATTATCAGGGCTCTACAGAACGCGATGGGTAGAGGGGCAAGCTAGAACTTCTGCTAGCTAGTAGCCTACAACAACTCGCTGCTAGCTTCTGGTTAGGAGATGTCATGGGCCATATGTAAAAATACATAAATAAATAAAAACAAATAGTAAATGCAAATTTGGTATTTAAACACCATATCCTGTACTCTTCTATTGGAGCCAAAGCAATAACAAATGCCGTTTTTTGTGGTTATGTTGATTTCATAAGAAGGCTAACTAGCCTATTTAGCATGTTAGCACTACTACACATAACGACAGAGTCAATGAAGTTCTCCCTAAACTTAACCTTATCAAAGAATCCTAAATTGTTGACTATGATGTATGGGTTTGTGCTGATTATACTCCTCTGCTGTATTGTATACAAATCAAATGAACTTAACTGTTCCCAGCATGCTAAACCCACCACACTCACTGTCACCATGACAACCAATTCACCATGTTGTAGCTACAATTCTGTCTCAATGAGAGCCTGACAGTCCATTCTGCATATTTTCTTTCTCTCTCTAATGCTTCACATTAGTGTGTGTGTGTGTGTGTGTGTGTGTGTGTGTGTGTTGGATGCTTCTCTATTAAGCAATGATTAGAGACCAGTGAGGCACCCGCAGCCAGATGGCGATGAACTGCGCTCCAATCAGAGCTCACTAACGAGCAGTCGCAACATGCAAGCACAAAAACGGTTGCTCTAAAAGCTTTCCACTGCGTCTCCGAAGCCAGTCTGCCTTTCACCTTCGAAGAATTTATCATCATTTATGTGAAAAAATAGTGGAGGCACCAACCACTCAGACAGACAAAGCAAGAAAATTGTCGAGTGTGCTTTTATGCTTTCAATTTCTCTTTCAACAGACTGAACAACACAGACGTGTGTATTTTATTATAAAACTTCATAACAAATAGACAATGAAGCAAAATAGGTCAACAGAATGGATTGGATTCATCTACCTGGTTTCTTCCACTTGTTGGTTTGCAGAATTAAATATTGACTGCCTTGAAGGCCAATGAATGAGAAATGTCATCTAACCACCTTTCAGATGCTTTGCAATAAATTTGAATATCTTAGAAAAACAACTTTTATTGCGGTAGTTCAATTCAGGAAGTGAAATTTATATATTATATTGACTTGGAAATGTCTTTCAAAAGGCCAATGCCAACTGTTTCTATATTCCAAACCATTTTGAACGTTTCTTACATAATATTAAAAACATTTCAGACGTCAAAATTCGACTTTTTCATTAGCTGTTAGCTATAATAATCAAAATGATTAAAAATGACATATCGATCCGTTTGCCCATGCATATTCTTTTTTTTAGGCGTGTATGTACAATTGATATAAAAAGTCTACACACCCCGGTTAAATGCCAAGTTTTGGGATAATTGGTCTACAAACTATGCAACTCAATAGAAAATAAACTCTTGGAGAGGGGATGTAATAATAAAGTAGGGATGGGCGTGAATCGATACCAGGTATCACATTGGGCTGATACCAGTCTTTATTTTATGGTATCGGTACTCGGGATAGTGACGGATGCCATTATCATCCTTTACAATCAGCAACAAGTAATTAGAAATCAAAATAATAGAAAATTGCCATGAAAGGGATACTTGACACATTTAGCCATTTTCAGCAATGAAAAGTTAAAACCGGTACTTTGTCTGATAATTAATCTGATCATTTTATTATTTTTCATGCACAATTAATACCTGTAAAACACATTTTGCCACTTGCTGTCGAGTGAAAATGACATCAAAGTGCTCAGAGCTCAGCTAACGACCAATCACTGCGCACTTGTTTTCTGGGTTTAGTCATGTGACATTCACAAATTTGTCATTTTCAGTTGGACAACAAGTGGCAAAATGTGTTTTAGACAAAATTATATCTTCTTAACTGCTGAAAATGGCTAAATGAGTCAAGTATCCCTTTAAAATGGCATGAAATTAAGGAAAAAATGCTATATTGGGATATTTAAAATCATCTGTTATTGATTTTTGTGGGGGGAAATTTTATGTATTAAAAGTACAGTGTTATCGGTACTATTGGTATCGGTGGCTACTCAAGAGTCGAAAACTCTTTCTGGTATCGGTCTGAAAAAAGTAGTTTCTAAAAGTAATTAACTCATTCACTGCCATTGACGGCGATAGACGTCAAAAATTCATTTGAACTATTTCTATTAGTATAACATTTTTTCTCTTTTTGTTAACAAGAGTAGAAAAAAAAATATTTTTTATTGTACATATCAAAAAGATATAACATTTGTGATTAATTGTGAGTTAACAAATGAAGTCATGCGATTAATTACATTAATTAATTTTAATCGCCTGCCACCCCGAATTTTTAATAATCTTTAAGTCCCGTCAGGCGATTACATTTTTTTATTGTAATTAATCGCATGATTTCAATAGTTAACTCACGATTAATCACACATTTTATATCTGTTCTAATAGTACAACAAAAAAAAAAGTTCTAGGTTTTCATCCTCTTGTTAACAAAAGTGGAAAAAAATGTTAAACTAATAAAAATAGTTCAATTTTTTTGGGGACGTCTATAGCCGTCAATGGCAATGAATGAGTTAAAAATAAACAATTGAGTTAATGTGGTGGCACAAGTGTGCACACCCTCTTATAACCCTCTCATAATGAACCAATCACATTCAAACTCATGTCAAATGGGAGACAGCAAATCTGCCACCATTTTATGTGCCTCATATTAACGCCAAATACATTCCTGATGTTTTAGTAGGCTTTCCTGCACTTCCACTAATGTGGTCATAATATCCAAGAAAGCATCGTCTTTCCTGCCTAGCTACACTATGGCGAATACAGTAGTCAGACCCAAATCCCCTATAAGAAAGGCCCGTTCCGTAGTGAGCGCGTACCATGCCGAGTGTAACATAAAACCATCAATTTTTCATCTTGTACAAGTAAAACACCTGCTGTGTCTTCAAACCTCCCCCTGAGTGGAAGGGCAGGCCGAGGAACCCACCTGACCACCGAGGACCCCTCCTCTCGCGCATGCGTGTGCGTGCGTGAGTACACCGTGTCCACTCCTCACCATCAATGTCACGGCGCTCTATCCCTGCATGTCCAGCTCGCAAGTGAGTGGGCCGACCCTGGGGGCCGCTGCACTCGGAGAAAGCCTGCGTGCCGAAGTGAGGTCACAGATGCATAATGCAGGCCGGTTCGGGGAGACATAGCATAGCGATTAATGTATGCAGCTGAAGTGCGCGCCCACGGCAACAGACGTGAAAAAGTGACCTGTTTCTTGATGACACGCCTCAATGGAACGCTAAAAAGATGTGAGCCACTATTTTCTCCCTCCTAACTTCCAATAAAAGGCGGACGTAAGGCGAGAGCAGGTGAGAGGGATCTGACCTTTAAAAGATGAACATTCATCGTGAGCTGGCAGGAGCACAAATCAAAAGCAAAATGGTGGAGGCTGAACGCAATAAAATGTACATGACATCTGAAATTTGTTTGCACTGACATGTTACGACTGGAGATTTTGTATACACTGTATAATAGTACAGCTGCAGTGAGAGCCACTACATGGAACTAGGAGCTCTGGCAAGATTTTTTTCATTCATAAAAAATGAAACTCAGTAGAGAGCAGACATCCACCAAGGCCAAACAATCCAATTTGGATCAGCACCACATAGTGCGAACGAATGAAGGCATGTGAAAACAAATGAAAGCCTGTAGATCTTTTTGACCAGAATTCAAGTGGTACATTTGACGCTAGAAAGCAGAACAAATGGAGCGCGCTAACTCATATTTAATTAACTTGAGTTTGAATGTGATTGGCTAATTCTGAACACAGCCACATTCCAGTTGTAAAAGGGTGTGCACACTTGTGCAACCACATTGTGTCTGTTGTTATTTTTAAGTCTCCTCTGGAATATTTTTTTTTTTCCAAATTGACTTGTATTGGTGGTCACATCGCAAAAACATGATATTTGATCGGGGTGTGTAGACTTTATATCAACTGTACATAAAAAAACAAAAACAAAACATAAATGACAGAAAAATGTGCAAACTTTTTGGTCAATTATTTTATTTTTAAGCTAAAATGCTTCTCCGAAAAGTTTGTTACACATTGTGGAACGGTTTTCTATACAAATCCTTTGACTGTACACAGGTGTACCTAATGAAATATCTGTGCATTTGTTGCAGTGCAATTCCATACAATTCACTGCAAACTGCCAAAATGAGTCAAAACCAACAAATAAAATACTTTTATAAAATATATATTTGAAATCAATAACTATGAAATAATAAATTGACATTGTGCAGGTGTACCTAATGTAGTGTCCATTGATTTTACATCTGATCTACACCACTGAAACTACAAAATTAAATTTCAAAGGGGCGGCACGGTGACTTAGTGGTTATCGTGTCTGCCCGATAGTTGAGAGGTACTGGGTTTGAATCTCAGCTCAGTGTGTTAAGATACTTCTAAATTGTCCATAGGTGTGAATGGCAGTTTTCAGCTGGGATAGACTATAGAAAACATGTATTAAAATGAAATAAAAACAAAACAATAGCAATTATAATAAAATACTACATTTTCTGTATAAATGTTTAAATTTAAATACAGCATATAGAACTGCGTGCAGGTGTACCTAAAGAAGTGTCCAGTGAGTGCACAAATGTTTGCAGTGGCATAAATAACACAAACAAAGCAAGGTTCACACGTTACACGTAAACACACACGTATACACACACACAACATGGACGCTTCTCATGAGGAGACTGCAGTGTAGCCCAGCTGATTGTTCCCATGGCAACGGGAGCTTGTTTAGCATTTGCGAAAGAAGTGCAGCAAAGCATTCACAGAAACACGACGCGGACAGCTACAGAAGGTGGTGACAAGTGGAGGAGATACTCCACACAAACACACACAACCAAACGCACACAAGCGCGCACACGCGTCAGTGCAATTTCCTCTGGCTTCAGGGAGCCAATTTAGCATTTGGCCTTGTCAGTTTCTAAATATCCCTAACAGTCTAGTCTGTCAAGTTGTCTTCCTATTCTACGTGTGAGGCCCACTTTTACAGAGGAATAACCCAAAGTGGGCTTTTTATTTTTGACACCTTGGAGCGTGGAAGCAGGAAAAAGTTTGCAGATCAGAAGGGAAACAACTTTCAAGTAACTTCACTCTAGTTTGAACTATAAATACAGCACGTCAGTTTGACTTTTTGTTTTGGATTGTGTTACGTTTTAAGTGTTCCACTGTTGTCAGCTCACTCACACAGTGACCATTTTTGTCACTTAATACTCCAAAATGGATGAACTCTTTCAGACACTTCAACTGTATGACAAGTGTCGTGTAATTCGACTTCTTCTTGAAATTGCGAGAGCCTTGCAGCATTATGTCACCTCAAGAATGAAAGTCTGCATGTTTTTAGATAAAAATGAGTAAAATTAATTAGGTTTCATACATTTGAGTAGGCGAAATAGATACAGTATCTGTTCTACTTAGTTGCAGAAGGAAGGAATTACGGAATTGATAAACGAAGAGATAGAACAATAAGGCATAAAGTAAAGATTTGGCCTAACAAGGGCAGTGGCCCCCAACCACTGGCCCGGTACCATTCTGCTACACTGGATTACAGAACTCCCACCCACATGAAAGGTGGGAAATACCAAACAAGATTATTAATAACTTGTAAATATCATATTTTATTGTAAATTTTGAACACATATCAAAGTTGTGTTAATTATAGAACTTATGCGATTCATTAGGATTAAAAATTTTAATCAACTGACAGCCCTAAAAATTAAATAAATAAATAAATAAAACACTGGGAAATATGCATGGTGATTTATTAGGACATTATTCAAATTTTTTGACATCCTCTTTTCATGTGTTCTATGAGCTGGAAGCCCAAATAATGTTAAGATAAACAAAATAAAAATACTTGAAATCACTTAAATTGTGGGCCGTGAATCTATAATCTATGAAAGTTTGACTTTTTGAATGGAATCACAGAAATTATTAAATTTTTGGAAGATATTCAATTTTTGTTTTACTCTTATTAATTAATTATTAATTAATTAATCGCAAGCTTTAGATCTGTTTTAAATGTGCAATAAAATGATTTCGAAGTTTTCATTCTCTTGTTAACAAAAGTGGAAAAAAATGTTAATCTAATACAAATATAGCTGCATCTTTTAGTCATATATGATACAGTAATTTCATAATTGATAAAATTGAGTTAAAACTAAAAAGATGTACTGTAATGTAAAAAACAAGTGTGATATTGATTTGTGTTGAGGTTATTTTTCTGCCACTGGATGGCACAACTGCATTTGTAAAATGGTGTATGTTTGTTTTCATATTAAGAGCTATCTTTAACGTGAAGTAACTTGTGAAATTCTGCACATTTTTAAAATTTTAAAATGCAACTTGACTCCATTCACCACAAATATATACATTATTATTAAACCTTTTACTCCAAGATTTTTTTAACGTGGACGCGACTGCAATTCCCCCAATACAGGCTTTCCGAGTAAGGGGTGGTCATTTATCGTGCGTTCAAAAATTATTGGCGTTTAAAGAACTTTAAATTAACTCAAAATTAACACACTCATTTTGACACCCTTAATATATATCATGACAAGTTCAGTCATATTAATCCAAAATAAATGTATTGCATCATTCCCTCTCGAACTGAGCTTGTTAGACTTTAAAATGAACTGTCCTTGAATGGTATCGCTCCCCATGTATCGAGGTGCATAGCAAATGATGTTTTATTGAAGAGTTGCACACGCAGATAAAAATGCAATGATTAATGTCGATGTTATTTAATTACGAAACAGTGTACACACCAACAGTTTCACTGTCAGTAAAAGGTGATTTCACTAAATTACAGCTGAGACTTAAAGAGCCTGCGTGATGAACAAAAACCTGCTTTGTAAGCATAAAGATGTGACAGGTTGGGTCGTTGAAAGACGAATAAAAAATTTATTATGAGATGAACGGCGCGCGCCCACTCTGCAGTCTGTTCCAACTAAAGTGCTGAGCTCCAGTGTGGAATGACCAAACATCCCAGTTGTATAAAGTGGGAATGACACTGGCAGTAATTTGCAGGTGGAACAAAACCCTAAATTAGCTCAGGGCAGAGTTGAACACCGCCACATAATCATCCGCGTCCCCAAAAAGAGGCAACGAGAAGGACATTGTGGCGGGGCTAAATATACACTTGTCTCATAATAATCTGTTTCCCACGAATCACATGCAAGTAGAGATGTGGCCGTGAAAAGAAACAATAAAAACAATGACACGTATGCATGGCAGGCTGGTGGTGCCTGGTGCTGCGCACGCGGGTTCAATCCATTCAGGCTTCTGTAAACCGACTGACAGTCAAGCACGTCTGTAGCCAATCGCGGCCATACATGGACATGCTGACCCCACATTTGAACACACGCCACCAGAACCCTGCTCGGGACCGCGATGCTCTCCTCAAGCCTCCATTATAGTTTGCACCCTACCCCTAATACGTGCCTGATATAATCCTCAGCAACGGGAGACTGTATAAAAGAGTGAGCAGGAAAACGAATCCAAGCAATTCTGTTCTTCTGTATTGATGCATCTATCAGATACTGGATTACCTCAAATAATGGCCTCTACTTAAATAGATGCCATACAGCTAATAATACAAAGATACTTCTCAAGCAACAAGAGGCCCTGTATATGTGTGATGTGGCCAGGAGAAACAATTCAATCATTTCTATTGATCTCCTGTGCTGCATCTGCAAGATATCATATTTCTTCAAATAGTGGCCTCCACTCTAATAGATGCCGTAACCCTAACAACCCCCTCTGCCAGCAAAGGATCCTACGTATGTGTGTGACATTACCAGGAGAAATTATGTACTTTTTTATTCTGTACTTTGCTCTAATTTACTCAAATAGTGGCTTTTACTTGAATATTATAGGTGCCCTACCCCTAATACGGTAGATGCCAGTGTCACGGTTGTCTGTGGTTTTGGACCCAAGTGTGGGGAGGCTGAGGTCAAGTCCAAAACAAAAGGGTTTTATTAATTAAACAAAAACAAGTTGGTGGTGCACAACGTATATATATATAGTGTATTACCACTCCAATAGACACCTTACCCCTAATAAACACTTCATATCTTCTGCCAGCAAACAATAATATGTGTGACATGCAAAACACAAGCAAACAACTTGTAACCTCCACTCTAATACGCACCTTACCCTAAAGCATACGTGTCAAACTCCGGTCCTCGAGGGCCGCGGTCCTGCAGGTTTTTGGAGGTTTCCCTCGTCCAACACAAGCTGATTCCAATCAGCAGGATCGTTATCAGGCTTATGCAGTGCTTGCTGATGAGCACATATCAGCTGTGTTGGAGAAGGGAAACATCCAAAACCTGCAGTACTCCGGCCCTCGAGGGGGGGGGGAAAGGGGGGTTGGGGGGACTTTGTATGCTTTTATGAGTAATTTCTACTAATAATTTTTTATTAAATTGAACTATACTAGTGTTTGGTTATGGATAATTTAACATAAATTAAATTGGGTTATTTCATGATAAAATCTTGTTTCTATTTCAAAAAAGGTAATATTTGCAAATAAAATTTATTTTATATAGTACATACTAAAAATAAAACTTAATGTGCTCTATTTAAGTAAAATTATTATTATTATTATTATTTTTAAATGTGTCAGTTCTCTCTGTATTGAAATTCGAACCAGTATTTTTCCCCCCGTATAAAACCACCAGACTGTACTCTTGTTTGTAGGTAATTAGACTTTTTAAAATCACATTTAAGCTCCCCAATAGTTTAACATTGAACTTTTTTTTCCATCTTGACTCTACAACACTCGATTATTGATTCACTTCAGCCCCTGTGCTGATTTTTATGAAAGAAGCCAGCGTGAGAGCTCTCTTTCTTCCTTTTCCTTTTTAATTTGGTGCTGTTTTCTTTCTCTCGTCTAATCCTCCCCCTCTGCAAGTGAGTGCATCTGCTGTCCTTCCACTGTGATAAATTGAAGAGCAGCAGCAGGGAGGAGAGTGAAATGGTCTTTCCCCATGTTGAGCTTCAGCAGCATGTTTATGTGCCCGCACCCTGCTGTTCTCTCGCTGCAACCCCACACGTGGACGTCAGAGCTGGAATACTAATCAAAGGAGATTTCTGCTCAGTAATCCCACCGCTTGAGTGACCTCCCATATTGTAACACTCCATTTTCCAGTCAACACGCATCTATGTTTCGTTTCCCTCTCTTGCCTATTTTCATAAGCGCCTTTTCTAATACTCTGGTTTGTAACGCGCACGACCAACAAGTCTATTTCTGTGTTCAGTGCTGTCAAAAAAAGATGAAGTGAACATTGATCATAAAAAAAAAAGTGCTTTTCACAATGAGTCATTTCGCATGAATTTCCATAACCACTATTCATCTTAAATCTAAGTGTGACTCACACGCACGCACATACACATACTCACCCACATACAAAAAAAAATTATAATAAAAAAATAAATAAATAAATAATAAAATAAAATAAATAAGAGAGAGCAATGATGATGACATGTCAAATCGGTAAAATTACCGAATGAACAATACTGAGCTCTCCAGAAATTTTTTTTTTTAATTAAATAAAATCTAAGTGTGAAATGGTAATAAGAAGGAACAAATAAAGAAAATCCCAAGAGATTTAAACCCCGCTTTTATTGACAGAGGCAAAGTTTGCCAGCGAAAGCGCCCGCCGAGGATTTCTGTCCAATATTGAATGTGATCCGTGAGAGAGGAAGAAGCTTGATAGAGAGACAGTAATGAGCAAATGTCTCGGCTGCCAAAGTCCGGTTCTGCTTCAAACCTACTGATCTTATCAAAGCGTCTTACTGTAGGACAAATGCTTGGAATTGGACATGCTGTCTCCTTTATTACTACCTCTGCCAAGGAGGTTATCTTTTTAAACGCTGAAAAATGCTTGCTTGATGTGTATTTTGAGCAGTTTGGGTTACTTTTACCCAAGGATGCACTGTAAACCCCATATATATATATATATATATATATATATATATATGTATATATCAAATTGATACACAATACTTAAACTTTTTTTAAAATTGGTGTGACTTTGTATGCTTTTATGAGTAATTTCTACTAATAATTTTTGATTAAATTGAACTATACTAGTGTTTGGTTATGGATAACTTAACATAAATTAGCTGTTACTTAATAAAATTGGGCTATTTCCTTATAAAATCTTGTTTCTATTTCAAAAATGGTCAAATTTGCAAATACAATTTATTTTATATAGTACATACTAAAAATAAAACTTAATGAATTGAAAGGCTTGGTCCATTTTGGACCCAGTGCTGGGTTAGTTATTCACCTAATTTGGGTTACTTTTGACCCATCAGTTTTAACAGTGCACTGGTCTCCGTACTTTATTTGTGTGTAACTTCCCATTGACAATTTGGGATTTACAATGGTGCCTTGAGATATGGTTTCTCACATCTCCAATCATCTCAATGAACTCATTATTTTCCTGAAGGGGAAATTAACTTTACTCACATACAGAGAACGATTTCACCTCAATGGCGGGCGTGCAAGGAGAGATGTCAAGCCGTCTCCTCACGAGACGTTTTCGCAGCGACACTTCCCAAACATTCTCACCTGAGCTGTCTTCAGAAGCACACGTGCATGGCCAGGGAGTCAAATTTCCCACAGACTTTAAAGTCACGCTTTCAATGCGCATCACTGGGCTCACTTTACAAGTGATCCATTCTCAGGTTGTGCCCCCCCCCCCCACTCCCCCCCGCAGCCAACATAATTATTATCTCGGTGGCCTATATCTCAAAGCAGACAGAGGAAAGGTGATGTGCTGGCGTCTGGTGGGCGGAGGCATAGCAGAAATGAGAGCAGCGGGACGCCTTTGACGACAGAAGGAGGGAGAGAAGAGGTTCCCGAGGGCCGCTGTCTGGAGATTAGTGTGAACCTGATTGAAATTCTCTCAATCCTACTCGCTGAGTGCTGCCAGTACGATTAATGCTGCAGTATGTCGTTTGTTTAGGTACACCTGCACAATCCATAGAGATCCAGTAGATGAGCTGTATCGAAATAAAATATGTAAATACAAAGAAGAGCAGTCAGTGGAATGCAGACGTCCGCCAACTGGCATATTTGCTTCTAGTTGTCAGCAATAGGACGTGTGATCACTGCTTTGTAGCAAATATAAGGCAGTCGATTGAAGTTAGTAACAGCACAAAACATACTGAGTATAAGGGTGCCTTGAGATACAAGTTAAATTCATTCTGCGACCCTTTCGAGACACCCGTATCACAAATCATCTTTCCCTATTGAAACAAATGCAGTTTTCAAGCTAGAAATCCAGTTATTAATTTGAGTTTGTCTTCGCTAAAGAAAACATTAAGGTACATTGCAAATTCTTTGCTGTTGACTAAGTGTAATCTATCTTAAAAAACAATACCGGTGAGTTACAAAAAAAAAAGAAAAAGAAAAAGAAAAAAAGATTGCAGCACATTCAAGCTTCAAGAAAAGGCCCACAAGGCCGTGTGACCTTATGAGGTCCCCAAATTTAAGCGTTACATTTATAAACAATGTAAATTATAAATTATATGTTTTCCATGACAATATACAATAAACAGTTAATTATGTCAAAACAGAATGACTTTAAAAAAACATTTGTGTTAAGTGAAATCTAGAAAGACTACTTTTTTTTTTTAATTATGTTAACAGAAAATAATGTTGTCTTTATTTTATTTCCAATTAAAAACAAACATTATTAAAAAAAAAAAATTCATTTTTAAAAATGAACTTCCAATTAAATATTGGCAAAACCAGGTGTCGATTTTATGTTAAGCAGGATTGCTGGCATCTGTTGAATGTATCTAATAAAGTAACTTGTAACCTAATTTAGTTACTTTTAAAATCAAGTAAGCAGCAAAGTAATTAAGTTGCTTTCAAAGTCAAGTAATCAGAAAAGTAACCAAGTCACTTTCAAAATCATGTATTCAGGAAAGTAACTAAATTGCTTTTTCAAGGTAACTGTGGCAACACTCAGGAGACAAAAAACAAAAAACAAAAAAAACGGAAAAATCTTCCCCAGTTCACAACAACAATAACAACCCAAAAACTAAACTAAACCTTGCTAAACTACTGCAGCCAAGAGTATTTTTCTTAACTGTGGGGAATGATATTGATCAGGTGCAAGATTTCCTCCAAACAATCAAGTCTGGCACACATGCCAAAGTTTTATCTTTGTCTTAGCACAAAAAAATAAATAAAAATCAGTCTGTCTCTTTATGTGCTCACAGCAGCCCAGCTCGTTAATGTAATTACAAGAAGGCAATGTGACTTCTGCTTTAGTTAGCGCTCTGCATGACCGTCACATTATGATTACACTTAGAGCAGTTGTGAATCTTTTGAACCAATCAAGACATCCCGCACCCCCAACCACTTCGCCCAGGGGTAGTTTGGGGCATTCCCAGGCCAACCGAGTCACAACCTCTCCAGCGAATCCTGGATCTTCCCCGGAGCCTCCTCTTAGTGAGACTTGCCCGCAACACCTCATCTAGGAAGGCGTCCAGAATTGGATGTACCCTAACCAGATGCCCGAGCCACCTCATTTGACGCTCTACCCTGAGCACTTCCTGTTGTAATGATTTTTATCAACCATTTATCTGTGAAACTAGTGAGAGAGTTATCCTTGTTGTTAGGTTTAAATAGAAGCAAATTCTGATGACCCAGAAAAACTCACTATCTCCCTCGGATACTGGATATACTTTTATGATTCTTTTTATCCATATAGAGGCTATTATCTATTCTCATTTTATGGCAAGTGGTCTGCTTAACTGGCAGCCACAGTTGATCTGTAACATTTCTGCTGACTCTTTGGTGCCTGGGTGGGAAAAACTGTGCTTGTGAGAATCTTCAGAAGTCCATTTGCTGTGTTCCATCAAGAGAAACTCAAATAGCCATTAGATGAAAGCTCAGCAGCTTTTCAGTAACAACCAAAGAAGCCCCAGGAAGAACATTTTAGCTATACTGGTAGCTACTTTCTAACCGCACGTATAAAATGCCGCATAGATGCCACAATATTACATATGCCAGCTTAATGCAAAACCAGATGTATTATTAAAATGTCTCCTTTACAAAAAATAACTCAGTAAAGGCTCAGTAAGATAAGTAATAATATAACAATACAGTACATGGTGTCTGGAGAACTGCACTTGGTAATATACTAATGTAAAGGCCAAATAATCCACTAATTTGACATTCCCATTAACATTTAATTTGTCTATAAAAGGATGGCAAAGAAAGAGAAGGAATATAATAGGTTGCATGCTTGGGAGAAAGCCAGAAACAGGGTGGGAAAAGGTGTGTGTATACATGTGTGAGAAAGTGTATTTATTTATAGAAGGCCCTTGGGAAAGAAGTGCAAAGGTAGGGAAGCATGTTTGGGCTGAACGGGTGCCACGGTGAAGGTGCCTCATCGGTACGAGCGACATCCTCAGCAGTATGACCGGTCACACCTCTTCATCTTGTCAAATTAAAACAACAAGCTTCACGGGGAGACTTTTCTTCCACAACTCATCTATAATTCACAAAATGACAAGAGCGCTCAGTGGACTGCCAAGGCCAAAGAACAACGCGAGATAGTGGTGGATTCCTCCCTCCTAGCTCAGCGGACGAGTGTCTATGTTTAAAAAAAAAAAAAGAGAAAAAAAAAAGAAAAAAAAGTTGTTTTTTTTAATTATTCTTTTTTTTATTTTAAATCTCTGTTGGCAAATAAAGCGCCTCAAATCACTTCAAGATAGTTAATTGACACCAAGATGCCATAAGGTAAAGCACTACTTTTGTCCAAATTACCACCTGAATTCTCTACAATATTCTTCCTTGACACAAACATGCCACAAGATGGCGGCAAAGCAGGACTTTCATCCGAATGAAGCTCCTCAACTCTCTTAAACAAAGTTCCTAAACACCAAGATGCCAAAAGATGGTGGTAAAGCGCTACATTTGTCCGAATAAACTGCCTCAATGACAGTATTTATCTTAAGCACAAATATGCAATAAGATGGCAAGAAAAGCATCACTTTTGTCTAAAGGTAGCTCTTCAACTTACTTCACCATAGTTCCTTGGCACCAATATGTCGCAAGATGGCAGCCGAGCACTAATTTTGTCCAAATGAAACACTTCAATTCACTACAATATTCTTCCTTGGCACAAAAAATGCCACAAGATGGCAGTAAAGCACTTTTTTTTTGCCGAAATGAAGCTCCTCAACTCTCTTGAACACTAAAGCACTAATTATGTCCAAAATGCCTCAATTCACTACAATATTCTTGCTTGGCACAAAAATGCCACAAGATGGCAGTAAAGCACTATTTTTTTTAAATCAAAATGAAGCTCCTAAACTCACTTTAACACTAAAGCACTAATTATGTCCAAAATGGCTCAATCCACGATTGTTTGGTACCAAGATGGCACAAAATGGCAGGAAAGCACTGTTTTTGTCGAAATGAAGAACCTCAAATCACTTCAACATAGTTCCTTGGCACCAAAATGCTTTAATGTGATGCCAAAGCACTACGTTTGTTGAAATGAAGCTCCTCAACTAACTTCAACAAAGTTTATTGGCACAAAGATGCTACAAGGTGGCTTGAGCACAAAAACAGCGAATAGGTGAGTTTCCAGTAGTTTTTGAGGTTTTTTTTGTAAATGTACCACAAAGTGTGATCCCAAAACAGGATATAATTTAAAATTAATTTCACAACATTCCCCTTTAAAATTGCTAGCATATGTAGCAAATTGTGAATCGTGAACTACGGGGGTTCACTTTAAATAAACATACACGCCTCTTACTTTGTGTTTGTCTTTTCATGTTCTGTCGCTATTGATCGACTCACTTTGGCCAAGTTATTCACCTCTTTGGGAATTACAAGGAGTGGGCGGACATGTTGATGCAGAAATCAAACTAAACTCCCAAGTGGTGGCTCCCCTGTATAGACAGAAATATTTCCTCCTTTTCAGCAGCGTACATGCCGCCCTGCTCTTTTTTTTTTTTTTTTTTTACCGTGAGATGTGCCTGAGCTGATCACTCGAGGTGAGGACACCGGAAGAAGGAAGCTCTCGCCTCACTCCCACTCAAACAGCAAGCACACTGGGACTCTTATACAGTATTGATGACCTCAACCTCATTTCAGCAGAAGGTTTTACAACAAGGCTGCCAGGATTGGTGAGAAGCATCTGCCTGATGCTTTGACTGCACCCTACGTGATGTCACCACCATCGCTCAAGTGACGTAAGGCGATACGTTGGCAAGAAGTGTAAGGCCACACTCGGTTTGATTGAGGCCATCTAGCGTGTCTGATGTGAGGCGCTGGGGGCGCTCTGGTGTTGAATGAACTCTCTTGCTGACTTCGTCCGTGGACATTCAGGTATTAGGTTATGGATCAAGTTCAGATGGTAATTACTGCTTGTCAATCTGACGCAGTGACGAGAATAGGACACTTAATCAAAGAGCGGTGTTGTTTAAGCAACATTGTGTAGTAATGTGACCTTAATGTAACACAATCAAAATCAAACAGACACTGCAAGCAGATAGTTTGGATTTAATATTGGTACTTGCATCTATGAGTATTGCCTTTAGCCAACAGAGGGCGCGCTCTCCTCTCGCCTCTCCTGAAAAGCTGGAAGGCGTTCTCGCGCTCAAAGCCACGCCCCCAACCCCGCCCCCCACGTTAAAACACTGCCAATAAGTTGAAACTGAAAACCTGTGACGCTCGGGAAAAAAAGTGCAAAAAAATCTGCACATTGGCATTGAAAAAGACATCATAATACAAACAAAATATGCTTAAAGAAAAGTGTTTTTCCAATGTCTGAATTTCATTTTTCAATACAACCTTTTACAATGCCAATACTTGTTTCAATGTCAATGCAGCTTTTTCCACAATGACATCTTTTTTTCAATACCAAATCTTATTGTCAGTGTTGTGGCTCCATAACATTCTACCAATACGTTTGAATGACTGCGTAGGCCTACGTATCAATGCGACATATCCAAGTTAAAGCTGTTTACTCCACATTGGCAGTTCCACCCATTCGTAGAATGCAGTACATGCCTGTGATATTGTTATATTACCTGTCTGTATGTGTAACTATACAGTATTTGCGTGTGATAGTTTATCCGAAGGTAAATCCGTCCCGTGAGTTCTAATGTTTATTCTTGCTAGCCTGTCAATAGGGTTCTAAATTGTACTCTAGTTGTTAGCAATAAGTTAGCAGTTTTAGCAAATGAAGCTAAAATGACATGTGTTGTTTAAATATAAAATGTAAGTATTTATTTTTGTCGTGTGTTTAATTTTACAGTCAACTTCAACTGGAGTGTCGCTAACTAACTCAAGGCAGGGAGGGCAGAATAACAGACGGAACAGGCTAGCTAGCGCGGGTGCATCTGATGTTCTTTATTATATACACTTTCTTGTGACATTTCTGGGTGAGTTTACTAATGTAATATGAGCGGTGTCTCACGAATGTTGGGAAATACTAGTGAAGGCAGATTGAGGGAGGAAGAAAGCCGACAACTGATATGAGTAGACTCGTCTGTCATCTATTGACACATTTGAGATGAAGCAAGTGCGCGGTGCTGAGAGAGTAGCTAGCACGGTAGGCAAGTGACGGCAGCTCCAATGTTTGCTGCCAAAGCCAAACAAAACATCACCACTCTGATTTTCTGAGTGGCGGAATCCACGTGCGAGGTGAGGACTTTGCTGGTTAAACATGTTTCAGCAATGATTTTTGTTCTGTTGTCATGGCTGATGACTAGTATGTTCTACATTGTCAGTTTTGGGAAGAAGCCCAAAGAGTGTCACACTGTCAAAAGGTGAATGTTTGGCAATGAATGGACTGTAAAAGAATGTAAAAAAAAATCCAATCTCAGACTGCTGAGTGAGTGACTGATGCAAACGCCATTGCGATTTATTGTAGCTTTATCGTGCGATCGCTTCTTTGGAAACTTCCGCTTCCCACTGACTGACCACTTGTCATCCCACATCTCCCTGAGTGATGCTCTGCCTCTATCCATGACAGCCCCGTCTAAATAATGAATGAAATCGCACAGCAAAGTAGCCGTGTCTTCATCCCCTCGTCTTGTTTGGCCTTTCACCTTTTTAAATGCCAGCCGCCTAAACTCACAGCTGCGGCAACGAGCGAGCACGAGATGCAAAGACAGATAAGACATCCTCGCTAAAAGTAAAGTATGGCTTTAGTCGGCTGTCAAAAAGAGATATTAAAGAGCGGGGAAAGGTGTGTGTGTGTGTGTGTGTGTGTGTGTGTGTGTGTGTGTGTGTGTGTGTGTGTGTGGCCCCAGCTGGCTCACACGATAAGCTATTGTGTTGTTTGTGCATCACCGCTCTCCATGGCCACCGTGGAGCAAATGCAGGTTACAGGGGGTAACAGTTGCCAACTTCCACTTACAATTCATGCTACAAATACAGCTTCTTTAAAAATCATTAACTCATTAACTGCCATTGACGGCTATAGACGTCAAAAATTCATTTGAACTATTTCTATTTGTTTAACATTTTCCCACTTTTGTTAACAAGAGTATGAGAACCTAGATTTTTTTTTATTGTATTAGAACAGATATAAATTTGTGATTAATTGTGAGTTAACTAGTGGTGCGATTAAT
Organism: Vanacampus margaritifer; assembly: GCF_051991255.1. NCBI lineage: Eukaryota > Metazoa > Chordata > Actinopteri > Syngnathiformes > Syngnathidae > Vanacampus > Vanacampus margaritifer. Next base: position 11,697,621 of record NC_135439.1, read on the forward strand.
TACGATTAAATATGATAATCACCTGACGCCCCTAATTTTTAATAATCTTTTCTTAAAAAAAAAAAAGATTATTAAAAAAAAATTAAAAAGTTATTACAGTTATTTTATTTTTTTTAAAAAGAAAAGATTATTCAAAATTAGGGGTGTCAGGTGATTAACATTTTTATTCGTAATTAATCGCATGACTTTACTAGTTAACTCACGATTAATCACAAATTTTATTTGTTCTATATGTACCTCAAATTTTTTTTCCTAGGTTTTCATACTCTTGTTAAAAAAAGTGGAAAAAAATGTAAACTAATAGAAATAGTTCAAATGAATTTTCGACGTCTATAGCCGTCAATGGCAGTGAATGAGTTAATAAATGTATTTATGAACTTGTAGTGACTTAGGGTGAGAGGTCCACGCAACAACCTTTTATACTAGAATTCACACATCGGAGTACCAAGACAAAAAACACACGCAACTGTGTAATCTTCTCCAGCAGCACTTGATGGTGTGCGAGTGTGTTTATTGATGTGAAGCCTCTCTTCCTAAAGTGACTTTCCATCCGTGTGTTTCTTCACGCTGATCAAACGCCATCAAAGGAATGCCTGCAATCAATAATGCTAATGTCTCTGTTTAGTGCACTGCTCCATTAGACTATGCATTTGCCAATATACACTGCTGATTGCTTTCAGTTGTGGCTACACAATTATGAAGAGAAGAAAAGCAGGGCACAAAAAAGGTTGTTGGTAAATGCTGCAATGTGGAGTCTCTATATTTAAAAAAAAAAAAAAAAGTTAGAGTGCTTGAGAAATGTATTAGACCACCAGAGCTGCCCTAAAATGTAAAGAATTATGAATTACCAAAATGTTTTTGTGCGTTTCTATAATAGTCAATTCACCATTATCTAGATTCAATTCAAATAATATTTTTATGCAAACACATGAAACTTTTTACGTACGTTTTGTGTATAATTAACAAAAAATGGAAAATGTTAAAGTGGAAAACATTATATAGATTTCTCATTTATCAGAGAAGCCCAGTGAGCTGATATATATTTGGCTACAAAATGTTTCAGTTTCAACTCAGCTCAACTCAAAAATGTTCTTTACAATAACAAAGCTGGCTCAGGCCAAAATCTCATTCGTCACATTTTGGTAAATTTGATATTTTTTCAAAAATCTATACTTTTGGTCAGTCCACACATCTGGGTGTCATTTTTATGACTTCACCAATCTAAAGTGGTGCAAATGACTTGCTCTCTTTGATGATGCAATATTAATGGTTGAAAAATCATGCAGTTTGGGGGTCTCCTAAAAAGTGACCATTTTGGAGGTACAACTTCTTGGCCCGACTCTAGAAAATACTAAACACTACATTCTGATGAATATAATTTTTCTGGACTATGAATTAAGCAGAAAAACCCATGTGCCATTTTAAGGGGCGGCCATTATGCCGCTTGCTCAACTAAAAATTACATCATAGCGACCATGGCTTAGGTAATGACACAGCTTGCCTGTTTTTTGGGGGTTTGGTCATGATGTTCCCTAGCTGAGCCCTTTAGGCACTGTGATATCATTTTCAGTGAAAAGAAAGTAGTAGGCCTACAGTACAAGGCAAAATGGCCGCCTCTAAAGATGGATAAAAGGGGGTGGATTTTGCAGTTTCAATATTAATCAGAAATTTGTGTTTTAGACTAGTGGGTGCGCATAGAATATATCATGAAGAAAATTTTTGATTTGACTTCACTTTTAACTCATTCACTGCCATTGACGGCTAAAAACGTAAACAATTCATTTTAACTATTTATATTAGTTTAAAATTGTTTCCCCTCTTTTGTTAACAAGGGTATGAAAAGCTAGATTTTTTTATTGTACATTTAGAACAGATATAAAATTTGTGATTAATCGTGAATTAACTAGTAAAGTCATGTGATTAATTACGATTAAAATTTTTATCACCTGACGCCCAAATTTTGTTATCTTTTGTTTTCTTTTCTTTTTATTCATTCACTGCCATTGACGGCTATAAACGTTGAAAATTCATTTGAAATATTTCTATTAGTTTACATTTTTTTCCACTTTTGTTAACAAGAGTATGAAAACCTTGAATTTTTTCCATTGTACATTTAGAACAGATAAAATTTGCGATTAATCGTGAGTTAACAAGTGAAGTCATACGATTAATTACAAAAAAATAATAATTGCCTGTCGCCCCTAATTTTTTTTATATTTTTTAAATGAATTTCTGGCATTGAATGAGTTAATTGGACTAATGTTAGTATTAATACTACAACATGAATGAGTTGAGAATTTTATTAATATTCACTTTTTGTCATATATGTTAAAACTTTTGTCTGACCTGTTAATAGAATATTAATCAAATAATCTAAAAAAAAAATCATCATGTTATGACTCTAATTTTATTTTTATTTTTTAACCTCTGATAGCAGCAAAAGTTAAAAACATCGAATTGGATAGCTCTCAAAACAAATCGTTGTAATGCAGTGTCCAGTGCGGCAGAATCATTTAGGTCTCTACTTTTGTACGCAGCATAACTCTGCGAAGGGGTGGGTTAGACCTGGTGTGGGTAATTTCTCAGTTGAGCGCAGGCGGGCGGATCTGAGATCGGGAGAACGGCACGGCGTTGTTGTGGGAGTGGTCACAGCTGATTTCCAATCATGACCACTAGTCGCTATGCACTAGTCGGCCACTAGGGTCCCTGTCCACATCTGAACTGTGAAGTGGAAAGTACTTGGATACCACAATTGTTTATTGTGCTTAATAATAATAATAATAATAATAATAATAATAATAATAATAATAATTGATTTAATTATTTAAATAAATGCTCATAAGGAAGAACACAAGAGAGAAAAAGAATGATGAAAAACAAGCACAAAAAAAAAAAAAAAGAGTGTGAGGTGTTGCTTGCGTCTTACTTTCCACAAGTGTGTTAGGCCACTGGGCGAAACGCACGGCCCAGCCACCAGTCAGTCCAGCTGGGAGTCAGTGGTGTGCCATTGATTGATGCTATTTAAAGGCAAGTGATGGTGTCGCCCGGCAACACGCTCACAAAGCACACCCAGTTGGCTTGTCCCACGCCTGCTTATTAACAGTGGAAGCTAGCGAGAGGAAACGCTTTGCTCCATTACTCACAAGCGTGGAGGCTGCAGGCTACTGTTACACTGGGATCTTCAGTGACATGCAACGACGCTCATGTTGGAAGTCACACATTCGAGAGGCTCGCTAATGGCCGGTTGGGGTGTGTCCTCGCAACTTAATGCCTTCACCATCGATTCCCGCCCCATTCTCACCAAAAAGGGTTCACGCACCCCACGGGCCTTATGGGCCGAACGGGCAGCGACGAGCGGTTAGCCCCAACACATCTCGAACTGCGCAAACTACAAAGTGCTCAAAGTGCAGTCAATCGGGCATATCTGATGTGCGGTGAGAAGTGCAGGAAACTGCCTGCAGTCATGGCTGACTCGCTGAGGGGAGAAGCTTCTCCGGCAATTAGCGGAAGGAGCCTCCGCCACGTGAAGAATGTCCGTTTTTACAGCTCTCTATCCTGTTCCGGTCCAAAAGAATGTGAGATGCTTCTAGAAGACACGAATTGTAATCCTTCAAAAAAAAAAATAAAGTCTCAGGAAGCTCTACTCGAGATTATGTAACAAAGTGCAATTAAGACATGAAAATTTGTAGAAAACTCAAAAGGATCTTGAGCGCCTTCATTCGCATCAGCAGTTACCATGAGGTGAAAACTTGCATTGATGATTTGTAGAGGTGGGCTATTACACCGTGTCGTCACCAGTTCGTCAGTACCAAAGGGAGATCCGTAGGCCCGTTTCCGACAGGCTCCCGTTTTTTTTATTTAAATAAACTAGTAAAATGTACTCAAAACTCTCCTTGTAAAATTGACTTGGAATTTGTGAGTGAAAAACCTTTACAATTTTTTTCCCCCAAGTAAATATTACTCTTTTTTAACTCATTCACTGCCATTGACGGCTATAAACGTCAAAAATTCATTTGATTTATTTATTAGTTTCACATTTTTTTCTACTTTTGTTAACAAAAGCATGAAAACCTAGAACAATTTTTACTGTACATTCAGAACAGATATAACATTTGTGATTAATCGTGAGTTAACTAGTGATGCCATGTGATTAATTACGATTAAAAATTTTAATCACCTGACACCCCTAATTTTTAATAATCTTTTCTTTAAAAAATAAAATAAAATAAAATAATTGTAATCATCAACCATTCAGTGTGTAAAATTATCACAGAAAGAAAAGATTAGTAAAAATTAGGGGTGTCAGACGATTACATTTTTAATTGTAAATAATCACATGACTTCAATAATATTAATAAATTATAGGTTTTCATACTCTTTTTAACAAAAGTGGGAAAAAAAGTGAAACTAATAGAAATAGTTCAAATGAATTTTTGACGTCTATAGCCGTCAATGGCAGTGAATGAGTTAATATATAGTTTTTGTTATGTTTTGAATCTTTATTCAATCGCATTATTAATTCTGATAATAAAGTATACAATCAAATCCAGGGAGTATATTATACACAAGTACAAAGAAAAAAACTGCTTTTTAAGGGTGATTTGGTTGGGGGCCGTATAGAGTTATTAACGGGAAATGAAGGTAAATGAAGTGGAATTCAAAAGTACCAAACGCAGTCAGTACAGGCAGCACCACTGATGTTGGCCAGGCACTCTTCTAGCTTTCAATAGGTAGACTATGCGCCAATCATTATAGGAAGCGCTACTGATGGTGGTGATGTGACTCACTTCACCCTTCAATCTGTCATTGGCCGGAATACAGTACATGTCAGTCATTACTGGCACCAAACAAAATGATACGACTGAATATACAATCATTGGCTGGACCACAGAAAACACCCTGAGAGCTGCAACACGGCTCCAAACCCGATAGACTAGACTTGAAAGTTGATTTTGTGCCCTGAATGTGTGGCTTGGCTATAAGTTGAAAAGTTCAATAAATATGTTTCCTGCAAGGCATTTGTTGTTCCTGTTCAATTGTATTCAAACTTACAACATAACTTTATTTGCTCACCCTCAACACCCTCACACGCATGCCAAGAGCTCCTTTTCATGAATAACACAAGCACAGCTCACACAGCAGAGTAATGTTCTTCCCCGTTTAGTGTGCGCTGAAGAAAAATGGCCATTTGGGGCCTGTGCTTGCATCAGAAGCGAGTTTTGGGATGGTGTTCATTTCGGGGGAGCGATGACATGCTCAGTCAATCCCAAAAGCATATCGTGCTCTCTATATCTCAACGCTCATAAATAAAGTAATAATAACAAACACTTATCATGTACAGTGCCGCATCAACAGGAACTTATCTTTTATTGATGCACTGATTACCTGCAAGTTTTCCTGAAGGCCATATTGTTTGTTGAATTATTTAGCGGGCAGGCCCAGGGTGGATCAGCAGACTCAAGTGGGACTAAAACTATTCAATAAACGCCTCAACACTTCAAAGCTGGAAGTCGTGCGATCAAACGGGGCACGCACGGCGTCCTTTGATGCTGCTTTGGTGTGAGAATGGCTCATCTGAGTGAGTGCGCTCCTGTCGGGTTATATATTGTAGTGTATCGGCTTGACGAGGCACGCGGGGTTGTATACATTCTGCATCGCACAGTCCTTCTCTTCCTGGCGTCACGTGAGGCCTTATTAATGGGCAATTAAAATTTCATCAACGCTGAAAAATAAATGAGGCAGAATCAGTGTTTGGGAACAAACACGGCAACACTTCAATTAAACAATATCACCTTTATGGGACACCGAGTAACCTCAGTTTAAGACTTTTTTTCATCTATAATGGAAAATAAAACAAGAGGGCGTGGCCCCCCGCTTGGCTCATTGAGCATGTCATGAGCTACATGAGCTGTGGATTCGCAAAGCAAACATTTCTATGAAACGGGACAAAGAATATTCAGTCACGCTTCTTGGCTTTTTATTAGAACTCTTTGTGAACAGCAGTAGAGCAAATATTCAAGCATGCGCAGTGTTTGCTTGGGTGCTGCCGTTGGAATCAAGCTAGTTTTGAAAAGGCGCTGAAACAAAGCAATAAGGGAGACGTGAATATAAGGCTTACATTAGGAAAGCATTTTAACTGCAACAAATTATGTATGAATAGTTCATATACACGGACACATGTACACATAATGTATGTTTATGTGAAATTCTATCTCCATGAGTTAAAGGCTTTCATTGTCTTCTTCACACTCAAATGTCTTTTTCCACAAACATTTGTTCTTTTAAGGAATTTATCATGACCCACTAAAAGCCGAAATGATAAGTAGTAGTTGCTGTCATAATGTGTCTTTTCTACTCAAAAATCCCCAAACGAGCTTCAGAGTTAGCATCGCTCTATTAGCACTCTCCGCGGCTAACCAAGATAACTCGTAAGGTTCTGTCACTAAACTGACAATTCTGTTGTGTTTCATGTTAAGTTTGTTTCTATAAACTTATGTTAAATGATAAGTAGTAGTTGCTGTCATAATGTAACCGGTCTTTTCCACTCAAAAATCCCCAAACGAGCTTCAGAGTTAGCACCGCTCTATAAACATCTCCGTGGCTAACCAAGCTAACTCGTGAGGTTGTGTCACTAAACTGACAATTCTGTTGTGTTTCATGTTAAGTTTGTTTCTATAAACTTATGTTAAACGCCGAATATTATCACTCATAATTAGTCACTGCTTGTAGTTTTATTCATAGCGTAGCATGCTAATGTAATGTAGCACCTTCTGCGGAGGTCAAGCCAAAGCTGTTTTATTTGCTCCAAGAGTCCACACTAGTCAGTGATAGTTGTCACAAAGAATTTACATCTAGAAAATGTTTTAAATTGTGAAAAAAACATAATACGCAGATAAAACTAAAAGTACTGACATGCAAGTAAGTAAAAAGCAAAAAGGAGTAAAAACCTCCCACTGAAATCAAAAGGAAAAAAAAAACTTTTTTTTTTTAACTGTCAAGTGTCAATTATGAAAAATAAAAATGGCTGTAATATGTCAATCAAATGTTCCTTCTCTTATTATTCTTGTTGCCAACAACAAACATTACTCTTCAAATAAAGTAATTGATAGGGAAACTCTTCTCTTCTTTTATTGCTGTCGTTGCTAATGTTTGTTCCTCCATGTTGCTGATGTCGCCGTTCTATCCACCTTTTAAGTCCCCAAGATCTCAATAAATCAAAATCTCAACCACGGTTATTTTTACCTTATAGTTATGTCTTTTTTACGTTCCCTTACTCAAGTGCAGATACGCTACTTGAAAAATGTAAAGTAACTACAGTCACAAATTGTTTGTAGTTCATTACTTCCCGCTAATTCATTAAGGCCCCTGTATTTTGCCAAGCAACAAGTGACAATGCGAATGTGTCCACCACAAAACTTGAAAAGTTTTGGAATGAATTCCCACCGTTCATTTTCATTTGCTATTGGAAGAGATACTGTAATAAAAAAAAAGAAGCACATTAGAGAGAGTTCTAGTTTCCTGGTTTGTAAAAACTTCTCTACTAATAATTACAATTCTGCTCTGTAACTAAAATTAAACACATCAGAGTTGAGCTGAGGGGGCAGCGAGTGTCGTCGACGGAACAACGTGATCTATTTAAGAAATCATAATTAGGAGCTATTCAAGGTCAGGGATGGCAGGTTATCTCAATAGATGAGCAAGATGAATTATGCAGGACGCTCTCTCTGTCCGCGGAGGTGTTTCAAGCTTCCTTTCGTCTCGTTTTGACCGCGGTTCGGTGTCTTGTTTCGGGAATGCTGAGAAGCTTCCCCTGTCCTGCCGACACATTTCGAAATGCGCTGCAGCCAATGATACACGGTCTGAACTACAGATCCAAGTTACACTGCAAAAAAAAAATAAAAAATCAAAGGCTGACAGGCCGACTGGAAGAGTATTGCACTGAATATATAAAAACCTTCCTTGGTTGCGCTCCCAGCTGAATGTGGAGTACAGTAATGAAAAGGCCAACCTCTGTGAATGTCCAAACTCCCTGAGCTGTTGCTGTAATGCTAATATGCAGCAGGGTGTAGTGAATCCGCATTTTAATTGAAAACTGCTTCATATACTCTATTAAGCATGTCCATTGATCCCCAGTGAAGCGCCGGCGAGCGTGGGCCGCGAGCGTGTTAATGAGCAGGATGATTGAGTAGAGGATAGAAAGGAAGTCGGCGTAATGGAGACGTGCGCGTCTATAAATATGTGACATTCAATTAAACAAAAGGTGCCAGCCGTCGCATTGTCAGATGTGAGGACAAAACAAGCATTCATTAATAACCTTGGGAGTTGCGCGGCACACACACGGCTAACAAATCCAATAATGCCAGACAATAAAGGCTGTCATATATTCATCTAAAAAAAAAAAAAAAAGCAACATTAATAATAAAGGTTTTTAATTGACTTCCAAAAGGGGGAGCAGCAAGCCGTCTCGCTGCTAGACATTATTGATCACGTAGAGCACAAAATTAGTTCCCAAAGCCACTTTTAAACAGAATAAGTTGTACTTAAGAGGAACATTTTTCACTTTTGAGTGTAACATTTCTTCTTTCTTTCTCATTACTTCTCCCTCCTGCAGCTCAAAGGAACAGATGAAAAGCACCAACTCGGGCAAAAGGAATGTCAGACTGTTCGTCAAACCGCAGAGATTTATAGCCTCCAGATGTAAACTGAAATACCCCCCCCCCCCTCCTCCTTTTTTTGTCTTAACATTAGACCTTCCTTCCACATGACGGAAAATCATTACACTCACCAGACACTTCATTGGATACATCTAATGACATCTAATATAAGAAATGATAGGCATTTGATTACATTTCCTTGATGGACTACGAAGGAAGTTAATAATCAACTCATCCAGTACATTACATGTTACTTTACTGTCATTGGGTGGCGACCAATCAAGGGTGTGCATCAGATTCATTGTACAGCAAAGTTCAAAATTCTGGGGCATCCGGTTATTATTATTATTATTATTATTATTATGAACATATTTGTGTTTAGATGAAGATGATGACAGTACAGCCTTTTATTTTTTATTTTTTTTACAATCCTTCTACTATTAGCTGTTCAATGAACGTTATCTTTTCTTTCAGCGTTTGCTACATAGCCACGTGCGCTGAGTAACAACAAGCCTCCTCCTGCGTATGATGTGTATCCACTATGGTAGAAGCCAATTTTGCTATTATAGTGACACAGTGCAGTGCAAAAAGGCTCATAGCAATGCTCATTTGAGCCACCCACTGTTTTCTGGAACTTAGAAGAATCCCTCATGTTGTATTAACACATTTTTTTGCTGGTAGCTAAAACACTCTGTTTTTTTCTGCCCGTAAATTTTTTAATGGAGCAGGAAGTGAGCAAGGAAATTATTCGCCAGTCATCGACAAGATCGAAAGTCCCTCATAAAAAGCTTCACAATTACCTATCGATCCAAGAATATGACGGCAAAGCACTACTTGTGTCTAAACAAAGCTCCTCAAATCATTTCAATACAGTTTATTCGGGGGAGGGGGGTTAATCCACAAATATGTGAATCCACATAAAGTGAAATTCTGATGATGATTCAATGCAGTTCTACATCATTGCAAACTACAGCCACAACTATAGCAACAACCGTGTAAATCTTGATAGAATATAATTAAAATTATGCTAATGGACTATAAATTTATGAATATCTTACGTCCTGAATACATTAAAGAAATGCTCATTAGATACAAACCCAGAAGGGTTCTGACCTCATCAGATCTAGGTCAATTAGTTAGACCCAGAGTTCAAAACACACAAGGTGCATCAGCATTTAGATGTTATGCTGCACGCAAATTGAATAAACTGCCAACAGAACTGAAGTTAGCCCAAAGTGTAAATGCTTTTAAATCCAAATTAAAGGTGTACAGTGATAAGTTGTTTTTTTTTTAACCTACATTTTTTCCCTCCAACTTTTGATATAATTACAGTGACATTCAATCTCAACAATAATATGTTCTATACAGCCCCACTAGTCTAAATATGGTATTCTGGTTAACTCATTCACTGCCATTGATGGCCATAGACGTTAAAAATTCATTACTCTTTGTTAACAAGAGTACGAAAACCTAGATTTTTTTTTACTGTACATTTAGAACAGATATAAAATTTGTGATTAATTGTGAGTTAACTAGTGAAGTCATGCGATAATTCCGTTTAAAATTTTTAATCGCCTGACGCCTCGAATTTTTGATAATATTTGTCTTACATTTTTTTATTTGTAATTAATCGCATGACTTCAATAGTTAACTCATGATTAATCACACATTTTCTATCTGTTCTAAATGTACAATAACTTTTTTCTAGGTTTTCATACTCTTGTTAACAAAAGTGGAAAAAAATTATAAACTAATAGAAATAGTTCAAATTAATTTTTGACGTCTATAGCCGTCAATGGCAGTGAATGAGTTAATATTGCGTTAGTGGAATATGAGTTAAGCAGCAAAATCCAGCAGTTTTTAATCAATATCAAAAGGCGGCCATTTTGTCACTTGCTGTCGAGTGAAAATGACATCACATTTGCTCAGGTCTGAAGTAACAACCAATCACAGCTCAGCTTCAGAAAACAGGTGAGCTTGTGATAGGTTGCTGCCTGAGCACTGAGCAACTGTGATGTCATCTTCAGTTGACAGCAAGTTAAAATGGCCGCCACCTGAGATTGATAAAAACGGCTGAATTTTGCTTCATAACTCATATTCCACAATTGTAATATTAATCAGAATGTCATGTTTAGACTACAGAGGTTACATATAACATATTATGATCAAGAAATGTTTATGCTTGACTTCCCCTTTAAGGTCTTTTAGAGCATTTCTATCATTTATTTTTTCCAAATGTCTTACATTTTTTGCCTTTAAATGTTGTTTAGTATCTATGTGAAGCACCTTAAGTTACCTTGTGCGTGAAACTTGCTATACGAATAAAGCTTTCTTGCCTTGCCCAACAAAAGCGTCATGTGTTGTGTATGTGGTCGACTCGGACTCTACCTTAGCAGCAAAAGATGAGCTGGGCTTCTCCAGCAGGTCCCAAAGTTTCTTCCTCTTCTCCGAGCAGCACGTGGTGGTAAACTCCTCGCCTTCCCGCTCCCTCATGTTCTCCGCCTCCCGTTTGAGCTCCTCGTTCATCTGCTCCTTCTTCTGGTGGTACCTGGCCTGGCAGCAGGACTCCAGGTAGATCTCGTCGATGCCCCAGAAGTCCAGCTCTTGGCTGAAGGACAGGGCGCACATCTCCTCCATCATGTGCAGCTTCCCCGTACGGTAGAAGTTCAAGATGGACGTGAAGGCGCCGGGGTGTCTGTCGAAGAAGTACTCGTTGCTGTCCAAGCTGTAGTCGTCGCAGATCTCCATGATGGACTCGTGGGTGCTGCAGTCGCGCAGCTTGCCGAGTCTGGTGCGGGGCAGGCGGTCCAGTGTTCGCCACAGGACTTCGTGGAGGAGACCCCCGACGTTGATCCTCACCCGGCAGGTGTGCTTGCTTCGGAGGATGTCCACCGCATCCGGCGGCTGCGCTCCGGACGACCTCGCCGTTGCTTTGATCATCTTCGCTCCAGTCGCTCAGTCAGTGCCAAAGACGGGACGATGGGGGTTAAGTCGACATCTGGGACTCTGCGTGACCTCATCAGGGTCTGCACTCTCTTTCCGTTGCTGCAATAACAATACAGTGAAAATCATCAACATGATTTTTTTCTTACAGTATACAGACAACAGAATTTAGAATTTAGAAATTGCTGGAAAAAGAAGATTAAAAAAACGTCTTTTTTTATTATTATTTTTTTTTTACAAAGGACAACGCTACAAATTTACCAAGTGAACCAAACTAGGTGAAAAACAGCCTTGATTGAATCTCGTCTCATTTCATCTTGTCATCCTTCAAATGAACCTTTCACAAGGCCACAGTGTTCAAGTTTAGGCCAGAGCGCAATTTCTCTCGACGATTGATATAGCCAACTTGGCTTCCTTAAGTAAAAGAGTCGGCATTTAAATGTGTCTTCTGTCTTGTATTTGGCCCCAAATGAACAAAGGGTCAGAGAAAATGGCATCAAATTGGTTAAAAACAGTTTGACAAGCAGAGAAGAAATTTGAAGAATAACAAAATGGAGATGAGGCTGAAACACAATTTGGTTGAATATTTTGGTGTTTAAATACACATTTACATTTTTAATTTTTTTTTACAGTATGTGTCAGTTTTACAGCAAATATAAACTGGGAGAGACAAATAACAGCTTGAAGCAAGTACGCTTAGGCACTTATTATTTTACACGAGAGAGAGAGAGAGAGAGAGAGAGAGAGAGAGAGAGAGAGAGAGAGAGAGAGAGAGAGAGTAATAACAGGTGCTAAGGTTAAATTTGTCTTCCTTCTTGTATTTGGACCCACAAATGAACATTGAGCCAGAGAAAATGACAAGCAAAAAAAATCCCATTTAAGAAGAATAACAAAATGAAGACGAGGCAGAAAATTAGTGGTTAGCATTAAGCTAGTTGACTATTAAATGATTTGGTTGAACATTTTTGTGTTTAACTATAAATGTTTAATTCTTTTTTTTAAATATAAATTTAAACTGGGGAGACAAATAATAACTTGAAACAAGCCCACTTCAACTCTTATTAGGAGAACTAGTCGCTTCTCTTTCCTCAAAGTGTTGCCATACAAGAGAGACAACAGATGCTAAGGAATAACTTTAAACATGTTTTAATGTGTTTTTAAAGCGTTTGGAAGCAGTAAAACAATTTTTTTTCTTCTGCGGTCTCTCTATCACAGATTTTCATTTTTCGTGGGTGAGTCCGCAATAGAAACGGGGTTTGGTTACGCTAAAGGCCCAGTGGAGGCACCTCCAGCAGTGTCCTACAGCAGAAATGTCAAGTGGTTTATCCACTCATCAGAGAACAGAATAGATATTTTAATCTGCTTTAGGAGGCACAGACGCTATTCCTGCTGACAAGGGTAGACGCGGGGGATCCCAGTGATAAACTGGATTTAGATGCTACATAATTTTAGTTGGACTCACATGCTAATGTGAATATTATTAATGGACACTTAAACAATTTAACTAGAGCCAGTAGAGGAGCTATACGGTATTTAAAATTCAGCCTTTATAAATATAATAACACGATCTATCATCTATGGTTTAATGATGTTTATTGCCGTTTGCAGAAGTGTAATCACATTGGGAAGCGTTTCTATACATATTTTATCCGGATTAAACAAGCATGACTTACTGTAGGAGATCAATAATGCCAGTATTAATTATTACAGGGGACTGAGGGTGGGTTGGGTTTCTGTGGTGGTTGACTTTTTTGCATTAGTGCAGGCAACTATATTCTATGCCCAGCATTACACAGGCTGACAATTAAATCTGAGACACATAAGCTATATTGACATCAATGTAGAGTTTCTGCATCAACTTTTGGAAATCATATTGAAGTTAGTTGATAATATTCCAACTGAATTGTCAGTTCTTGAAAATGTGCATTTTTTTGCCCACATCCAGCTTTTAGGGACACCATGTACTGTATAATCAATATGTTTTGTCATTTCTGGTATGTGCATGAAAGTCTACAGAAGGAAATTAACCCAGATATATATATATTACAGTGTGGACCCTACAGATGAAAAAAAAAAGAGCTAATAATGGATGTTAAATTTAAAATTGAGACACATTTTGACACAACTATATTGAGCAATGAGTAATCATGTGCAAATGTACATATTTTATGCTTTGTTTCATTGCCAGCGTTACTTTTAATAATCAAGTACATTTCTGAGGAAGGATTGTTGAATTTTTGGACAGTTTGAGAGCTGTCCAGTGCTGAACGTAATGTCGCTGTCTAGTGCTGAAACTATGTATTTTAACAAATAAATAAATCATCGCAGTTTTGACAGCAACTTGAGAAACGATAAATGAAAGTGCATGGTGTGTTGTCGTAAGAAAGTTTAGCATGCAGGAAGAGTACAGTGTTGCAAAAAAATAAACAAGCAAACCAAGAAAGTGTTCCATACGTGTCTCCCGTGCAGCCCGGTTCATGCCATGGACGTGCGGCGGCTTCATTTCAATCAGACCCGCGCGTAAAGGTGGCGAACCCGTCCGGATCTGCTGCGCTGGGCTCGGATGTGATGAAGACATCATAAGCAGCGTGGAGACATGATGGAAATGTTGCCTCCTTCTCCTCCCCTCTCTCTCTTTTTTTCCCAGATAGGGACGTCCTCGTCAGCCGCCCCTCCTCCAGACGAGAATCAACAAGTCGACCCGCGGAATACTGGGGGTTCGGTTCGGGTGCTCCCTCCCGAAGTGTCCTGCATCCAGCTGGACGCCGTGTGGGAGTGTGTGAGGACTGCTCCCGCTGCCAGGCTTGATTTCTCTCAGGGTCCTCCAGCTCACTTTAACCCTTGCTGTGCCACACCGCTGCACTAGCAAAGACAATGTGACCAGTGAGGACACCCCAGCCCACCAGATGGCGCTAGTTCTCTTTTTTTCCCTAACACATGTGAGAACAGTGTTCAAATTATAATAGGGTAGATGCCACGGACTTCCGACTTCCGGATTTTACACATCGGCGCCATTTCCATCCACTGCTGATTCTATTCGTTAGCCGTCCATGGCATTTTGAATTGTTTGTTAGCATTAAGCTAAACAGACTCAATGTGATAGGTTTTAAATACACAAGGTGTAATTTCTCTTCTTTTATTTTTTATTTTTTAAATGTTTGTACGAGAGTAAAATCCAACAGAGTGGCAAAAAAACAACTGCTTTAATCTGCCTTTTTGTTAAATGAGTTGATTTCGCTGCCAACAATTAATGTTGGGACCTCAAGAGGCTCACAAGTCAAAGCGAAACAGATAAATAAAACAAACCAAAATGAGCCGAGCAACAGCTTGAGTCTTTTAAAACTCGGATTTCGGTTCAGTCATATCTCAAGGTAGCAAGTCTCTGTGTTCAAATATGGAGATAAAAAGCTTGTTGATATAATTTTCCTGATTGATATAATTCTCCCATTACAAATTAATGTAGTGGAATCCATTCCAGAATCAAGTCACATTTAGCTTAAATCAAGTTGAAAAGAAGTATACAAATACATTACCTTTTTATTCTCAATAGATTGTACTATTGTGATAGATTTTTGCCAACATAAACATGTTAAGTCACTCATTTGTTTTGTTTTTGAGTATTATACATTTCCATGCAACATTTATCAGCACACAGCCTCAAAGTCTTGCATCTGTCAGCAAGTGATCAGCAGCTTCGCGGATTATACACAAATCTAAACTTTCCACTCACTCTCCAAACAGTGGGCACGTGTGTCACTGTGACAGATGTGTGCTTCAGTGTTTAAAGTACATACAGTCCTGCTCTCCAAATGAATTATCACCAGTTAACATAAAGTAACATGCTTCAAGGTAGGAGATGTAAGAGACATACATCGGTGTCAGAGCACATCATGGAGGGGGGGGGGGGGGGCGTTCTGTTAGTGCTTTGGGGATGGGGCGGAGAATCGTTGTGGCAATTTTCTGCTCAAAAAGCACACGCACACGACATTTAGGATTAGAACTAGTATGCCACAGCGGTAATTATTTGTTGTTGTTTAACAACAAAAATTAAGCTTTTAAGTGCTCTTCTCACCAAACCAACACAAAAGACAAAACACAGTAAGTCACATTTATTTATTTATTTTTAAATAACAAAATAATTCAAAAATTCACATTATAAATACAAAAGTATAAAAAGTATTATGACACATTATGCTGTACATAGCGCGTATATGAGAACGTACATACAAAATAAAAGAGTTAGTGCATCTTCCTGGCTTTAATGCGCACCAACAAGTCTCCCTTTGGTTGGAGCATCCCGAATCCATAACGGCTGGTGTCTATCTCCGGCATCTGAGCATTTATGTCACACAATTCCAAATCCATATCCAGCAGCAAGTACACAAACCTGAATAGGAGATAAAGAAAAGACACAAAGTGGGTTCCAGACTCGGATAACGGGAGGTCTTGAGGCGCTGCGCTGATTCCAGCACACTCACTGTCTGATGGTATTGATGGCAAACTGCTTTCCCACACAGCCATTGGTCCCCGCGCCCCACGGCATGGTGTAATATTTCAGCCTTCTGCCTCCTTTGTAAAAATCCCTTTTAGCCGATCCATCTTTATTCAGGAAGCGGTCAAACTGGAACTTCTGCAAACACATTTTCGGAGTTGTGACGTGTCGGATTTGTTGACGAAAATCCCCTTCAACGGTGTGCGTCAGAACAAGTTTTAAAGTGACCTTGCGATGTCCTTCCCACGCTAATTAGCGGTGATTTTGTTTCCCTGCTATGCTAATCCCTCAGAGGCGCGCAGCTGACCTCTTATTGGGTGGGGAAACGGTCAGATTTGTGTAGGAGTTCATCGCACCTCCCCCACGCAAATGCTCATGTTACATATACTCCCAAGTGGTCCAAATGCAATGAGGTAATCGCCAGTCTATTCGCGGTTCGCTATTCGTGAATTCACCTAATTACGTTTTTAGTTACGCCCCCGCATCTTCGACTATCCGATCACAAAGTAATAGGATTCACGATTGACGTGGTAAAAATAAATAAATCAGAAAACTATTTTATTTACATAAAAATATATATATATATATCTACAGTGTATGTATGTGTTGTTGAATTTTAGTCAACCTTAATAATTTCTTGACAATAACATGTTATATGTGACCTCACTAGTCTAAACATGACATTCTGATTAATATTACATTTGTTGAATATGAGTTATGCAGCAAAATCCAGCCGATTTGATCCATCTCAGGGGGCGGCCATTTTGCCACTTGCTGACGACTGAAGATGACATCACAGTTGCTCAAGACTCAGGCAACGACCAATCACAGCTCACATATTTTCTGAAGATGAGCTGTGATTGGTTGTTACCTGAGACCTGAGCAACTGTGATGTCATTTTCACTTGACAGCAAGTGGGAAAATGGCTGCCTTCTGATATTGATTAAAAACTGCTGGATTTTGCTGCTCAACTCACATTCCACTAAAACATTATTAACCAGAATACCATATTTAGACAAGTGGGGCTGCATAGAACATATTATTGCTAAGATTTTTTATTTTTTTTTGACTTCCTCTTTAATTAAAGAGTTGGAGAAAAAAAATGTAGAACCAAAAACAACATATCACTGTGGTCTGTGTAGAACATGGCCAAATTCCAATACAAGCCAAAAAACAGCAGGCTGGTAGAATGGGGAGAGAATATCAATTAGTAGTGTATTTACAGATGTTGAACCAAGACGGCAATAGCATGTAGCATTAGCTAAAGTATATTTATGGTTGAGACCACTAACATAGGAGATCAAGAACATTTTTAGGAGGTACCAATTACTCGTCGTTTTCCACTATTTATGGTAGGGCTCGGCCCCTATGCCCCCGCAAATGTATGCTGTCAACAATGGTTTAGATGGAGTGGGGACAATTACACTATCAACGGGAACACTCACCTGCGGCTCTGGGTAAATCTCCGGGTCCATTTGAGGGCTGGTGAACGGGAACAAGCACACCCGGTCTCCTTTTCGCAGATGGTACACTTGACCATTAGCCATTTGAATGGTCTTCTCGTGCACTACCTCTCTGGTGATGAAGGGGGCAGCGGTGAGTCGGAGTGTCTCTTCCAAGGCACTGTCTAGGGAGGAGAGAAAGAAGAATTATGACTAAGTGCTGGCTTTATTCTTTGCGATATAAAGCAGAGGTTCTCAAATGTATAATTCTAATGTTATTTTAATTCTATGTTCTTATGTAATGCCCCTTTTATGTGATTGTACAACATCTTTATTATGTTTTGAACAAGATGGATTCTTAGGAGGTAACTGCTACGTTTTGTGGCTGCATTGTCAGACCCCAGTTTGAGAACCACTGAAAAGAGGAAAAACTCAAACTACAGATGGCATTTAACTCAAAAAGCCCCGGTCGCCATTCACCTACCAAAGACGGGAGTGTTTCCACGCGAGTGGAGAAGGGAAGCGTCTGATGTTTCCATCTGCTTGAACTCGCTCCTCACAGCACTCATCGCTTCAGGATTTGTCAACAAGAATCCCAAGAGCCAAAAGGCGGCGGGGCCGACGTTGCCCTTTGAGCAAACAAAAAGAGGACAGTGACCACGCTTGTCCTTTTTGTCTCACTCTGCTGTTGCGTAGCGACAGCACAGGTGCTTGTTTGGCAAAGGCAAATAGGAACACAATGTGACATGCAACAATAGGGAGAAAAAAAAAGAAGCAAAAATCAAATCACACCACTAAAAAACAGATTGTACCGTCTTGGATGGTGTTATTTTGGCAAGTGTATAAATGGTTTAAGCAAACAAGGAAAATCATTTGAAATCTGAGGTTGCCTAGCAGCTGTCTGCATCTAGTGTATAAGGTCCAGTAATGAAGATGTGATGAATACACATCCAACTTCAATACATTTTTACATAATTTATAAGACTAATACAGTTATTAGTTTTCATTCCTATTGTTGAACTACGTTTCATGACTGGAGTTTTAGTTTAATATATATTTTTTCCAGGGTGACATTCATTACCAGCAAAAAGTAATTTGTGAATGGGCTAAAATACAGTTCAACAAGATTTTCAAGGAAATGCAATATGAAATTTGAATACTCCAACTGGAGAGCAGATCTGGAACTGTCACCCCCCCCCCCCAAAAAAAAATGAAAAGAAAAGAAAATGTGTTCCACATCACAGATGTTTCACATATTGAACACTTGAGATTTATAAAATCAGGTATATTTAATATGAAAAAAAAAAAAATGTTTTTCAATTCATAAGCAGTAGCTTAATAAATATCTAATATTAATGGTGAAGTTAGGAATTTATGAAGGATGAATTTATATAAAGTATTTAAATACGTTCAAACATAATCGTAAATACGTTTGAACATACTAGTACGCTAAATGCTACAAATATAGCAAATGTTCCCACAATGCTAAGGGGTATTACTTGCGCAAGTCAATATCTAAGTGCAATATGAGAAAAAAATGTCGACCCTAAATCGTGCACTGCAGACATAATAATAGATCATATATGTTGCGAATAAACAATATTTTTTATTGAATTTTGAACGTCTTGGTACAATGTGGGCCAAATGCTAAAAAAAAAAAAAAAAAAAGATTTTTCTCCCCCATTCACGCATGTGCAAGTAATACCATGTGGCATTATGCGAAAATGTTGACTTGGCAGTTCCACACTTCTGTAATAAGGTTTTAACAAATATGACAAAAAAATTTTTTTTAAAGTTGCAAACTCCCCTCTTTAAGCCAAAAACTACATGACCAATGTGATTCATGTTGATGACCATCTCATCAGCCTACTCTCAGTATTTATAATGAATACACTATTTGTTTTGTGTAAATAAATGGTCTTTATGACTAAAATAACATGTTCTAATGAAGCCCGTGAATGCCTCACTCGCTTAAGTGTGACTCAGCGTCACTTCAAAGTTGTGATTCAAAAGTTGGAAATAAAACGAAAGCGATGAGTGCCGAACAAAATGATGAGTAAGCTGCCTGTAAGGCCAAGTTGACATCTGAACAACACGTTGAATACAAAGAGGCCTCCAGCTGGGCTGTAGGCAAGATGGAATGAGTCAGAATGGAGTTTAGATAAATGTGAGTGGAACTTGCATCCAAAGCGGCACTCACTCAAACTCAAATATATTGTCGTGAAAAACTTTGAATTTTAATCTAAAAAATGTGTTTTAATTAATCATTCGGGAGTAAAAATGACACTAATTTTTTTTGTCTATCTCGAGTGAGGGGTGACGAATCCTAAGTAGATTTTTCTGGTGTCTGTAATTTCATTGAGTTTTTAGTTTTCTAAATACTTTTAACTTGTACTCCCTACATTTGAATACAGATAGCTGTACTTTCTACTCCTTTGTCAAATAGGCTCATTACTATTTTTTTCTAAAACAAAACAAAAAACCTCAGTCGAAAATGACACTATTTAAAAAACAAAACAAAACATTATTTCACTGGCTATTGTTATTAGCAACTTTAGCTAGCTAATTTTAGCTAGCATGGGAACATTTGTTTGAGGTTCTTGGTTTCAAAAAAACAAGAACAACAAAATGTGATATTGTGTAAGATATTTGTTTTCTTACCAGTATGTATATTTAAGTTAATGAAAGGGAAAATATTTTGTGAGCAGGAAATGTGCCAAGTTAGCAAAACGGCTATTGTATATAACACATTTTCACAAATACATGTTAAAGTCTGTACTTATTACTTTTACTCCAAATCAGTACAAACTCTTAACCTAGAGTCTTTTTTTACACAAGTAAATACAAGGGTGTGAGTCCTTTCACCACGTCTATATAAAACTAGCAAGTGAACAGCACCCTCATGTGGAGAGAAGTGGAATACTGCAATTCAAGTTCAAGCAAGTTCATTTGATAAAAGCAGACAACTTTCCCTAATCTCCACCAAGCTTTGAATGCTTCCTTGGCACAAACGCACAACAGCTCCCTCCTGAGCTCACGCTTACCTGAGTGGCCCAAAGTTGCAGCAGCACCGCCCGCTTCTGCATCTCCTCGTCTGCCCCCTCCTGCTGCAGAAGTTGCCTATAGGCGTGAATCCACGCATTTGACCCCGAGTCCTCCGTCTGACCCGCCGGGGCCAAAAGTTCCCACAACTTGTGGCGAGCACTCTGGGCTGTCCTCCTCTCCTCTGTTATTAAAAACAAATACAACAAAAGCATCTCCAATCAGTGAATGAGTCACAGAACGGCAGCGATTCAAAAGACAAATGAAAGGAGAGACGTCAGCGGAGGATAAGAGGCTTAAGATATGACAGCAACGGGCATGCTTGAGTAATAATATTACGACTGTGCAATAATATTACATCTGGCATACGTCCTTGTGAAGGTGACTACATCAGACTGAAGAAAGAAAAAAAAAAACAATGACACAGCACAGCAAATCAAGTTTAGTGAATATGAGTGAAACAGAATCATTAAACAGATAGAAGGCCAATTCCTACCCTAAACTATATATTAAAAAGCATTTTGATTGTTTCTCGTGTAAAATTATATATTTTTTTAATTTGGGGTTTTGTAAGAGGTAAAGCTATAATCATCACAAAAAATCAAATCATGAAATTGATCACTCTGTGTAATGACTGTATTATGGTTACTTGGTTGCTTTTATCCTCAATGTGCTTTCATGTGATTTATATATATATATATATATAAATAAAAACTTGTCATAGGGGCTTCTTTTGTTGTATCACTGATATGAAATCAGTGCATCAGATAGCTGTGTGAGCTCAGTAAACAACATGACATCAAAGCAGCAGGACAGCTTGCGAAGACTTGTCAGTGAATACAACAAAGATGAAATCAAGTCTTGAAATCGCCCTGTCGTAAGCCACAACATTTTCTGAACTGCCTTTTAGTTTTACTCAAATTCTGTGGTGTTCCCACAGCAGATGTCTTCGTAAAAAAATAAAATAAAAATAATAATAATAATATTTTGTCACAAATCAATGAACTCAACTTCTTTTTTTTCTCATCAATTCATTTTTTACATCTACAGTGGTGCCTTAGATACAAGCGACCACACTTACGAGTTTTTCAAGAAACAAGAAGTTCGGATGAATTTTTGCGTTGACTTGAGAGCAAATCTTTCGATACGAGCGCCGTATGACGACAGTAAACTCAACGCAAGTCACTTCGCAACAAGCAGCAGTTTGCCTAGTCAACAATTCTTCAAATAAGATGCTTCGAGCGGTTTATTGCCAGCCACAGTAGAAGTTTACTCTGACATTAAACAAAATAGTGAATTATTTAATAAACCACACAACTTGGCTTAGTGATAACATTCAAGGCATGTATTCTTTACTTTGCGCGAAAAAAAGACTATGACTGCGATTTACTAATTCACTTGTGAAACTCTTCTTCGCACGTCTCTCTATATATGAATTATACTGCCCCCAGGTGGCAAATGCAAGGACACCAGAAGAAGCAGCACATCTTCCATTAAATTGAAGCAAAAAATGTGGCAAAAAACTGTTGAATTCTTTACATTCTATTTCATCAAGTCATTGCTGTATGTTTTTAAAATAAGATTATAGTGCTAGATTTCTTATTGTTAAAAACGATTTAATAGCATTTATATTCATTTTAATCAGGAAATAATTTGAGATATGAGTGTTTTGAGTTACGAACTAGGTCACGGAATGAATAGTGAATATAATAAATGGGGGGGGGGGAATCTTAAATTTGCGATGCAGCTTCCATTGACTTTTAAAAACTAATTTTTAATAATGATTCACAGTTTTAATAATAAATATCAATACATAGTTTTAAAAGGGTACTTTTAATAATTCAATTAAAATGATTATATAATATAAGAATTATTATTATTAATATGTTATATAATTATTGTAATAATATATATAAATAAATAATTAATTAATTTTCAAGTTATTATCATCATCATAAAGTCTTGAATTGATCTCATTGTTGTCTCTGATGGGTTTAGATCAGCAACCACTGTATATCATATCCATTCTGGAAACTCGCTATGGAAACCACACACGTGCGGTGATGATGTCAAGAGGTGAGTGAGCACATTATGAGTCATAGCATGCAGTGGAGCGGACAGGCACCACCCATTAGGCGTTTTAATTGTCTTTGGGCGGTTGACGAGCCATTACCTGGCTTCAAGCTTCTTCTTGCCAGCTTGGTTAGGAGGTTGTCAAACTTGCGATACTCGTCGTAGACGTTAGAAGGATCGGCGCTGTTATTATTCTGTTCCCCTCCGAAGAGCGTCAGGTATCCCGCCCTGCACGTAAAAGAGTTGGGACATTCAAAAATCTGGTGATGTTTAACTTCAGGTATTTTTCTACTCGGGCAAACAATGCGTTGTACTCGGTGTGTCCCACTGCTTGCACATCTGGGCACGTCCCAGATGCCTCACGGCTTGACGTCACATGTCTCATGTTTGCCTTCTATGCTTACTTTTATCACCAAAGCTCCATTTTGATGCAGGCGAGCGGAAACAAGCCCGCTAAACAGTGGGGTCATCCTAAGTTTATCTTGGACTGTTTACAAATAAAGAAACACAGGCTGGTATGTAAGCAGCTGTATCTTAAAGGCCCAGTAAAAAGAATTTAGAGATTTGTTTATACAGCACATTATGACGGACATGCTTGAACATAATTGCTAAAAATGTGTAAAGACTGAGAAATGTATAATAGTACTCAATAGTAGAATAATTCAACTATTGTTCAACATACTATATACATTTTCCTGATTTTTGAGTGCGGTTAAAAAAAATTGGGCCGCTTTAGAGTGCCTTGTTGTCAGTAGTGAGTGCATACACATTATGATGAGAAAGGCCGAAGCACAAGAAGGGAAAAGAACAGGACAAAAAAAATAAAAATAAACCAGACTTAACACCCAGCTAGTGGACTGGGGCTTTGTGCGGATGTTGCCGCTTTAGAGCGCCTCGTTGTTGGCCTTGAGTGTGGCCAGTGAGAAAGGTAGAAGCGCGCGAGGAGTGGAAAAGAAAAAAAAGAAGTCCGACATGACGGTCATTGTGTGGCTGCGCACTGGTGTTGCATGAGAATCAAGGTGGACCTGGGCTTCATGCCGGTTTAGAGCGCCTCGTTGTCAGCTGCGAGTGCATGCATGGCAAAGGCGAGAAGGCGGAGGAGGAAACATTTTGGAGCGTTGTTTGAAATACAATGCAGATTTTTCGCAATCAAATTAGTCGGGGTTGTTTGCGGTGTCAAATTCACAAAACAATTTCTACGTTACAGGGACTTTACAGATTCTTCCTTTTTTTTTGCATGAAGGCTTCTTTTGTCATAGCGAGGCATGTGCAGGTGTGAGCGTGTGGGAGGGGGAAAACTTTACTTGAAGAGAAGGCCGTATGAGAAGTCGAAGAGCTCCGTCTGTTTCCAGTATTTCTGGTTCGGAGGAATCTCGGCTTTCAGCAAGGCCTCCAGGTGTCTGCTCATGGTGTCGTTAACGCCGGCCAAATTCATTCCATGGAAGTGCCTGCGGAGGTTCAAGGGGACAAAGGCAGGTTAACAGCTGAGCAAGAACCAGACCTCCTGATTGATGGGGTTGTGAAAAAGTGGAATTATTCCATGTCACAATACTGCAGTTCAACTATTAACTTTGCCCTACCTACATTTTCCCTCAGATAATGTAACATGGGGATTTATTTTGCACATTTCTACACGACAATAGAACGGAAAAAAAAGCGGCACTTCTTTAAAAGTAGATTTTTAAGTATTGAATCAGCATATTTCCCTCATTTTCACCTACTGCCAGGTGGGGCTTGAACGTATCCCAGGTGGTAAGTAACGAAACCAGAAGCTCTAAAAATACATGTAAACACACAACGGAGTATTTATAAGAAACCAAATGATTAGAAACGGAAAGGAACATGAAAACCTGACATGACCCGAGGCCCTTGGGCGGAGGAGGAGTAAGGAGACAAGGGCGTACCGTTTCATCAGCGCTTTTGAGTGAGCGGGTTGCCGATGCGGTAGGCGCAGCTTGAAAATCCTCTCCATGAGGACATCTGCATAGCGCTGAAAGTCCAGCGAGTCGCTGTCGTCGATCACGCAGTCGTACGAGTGAGGATCCAGCAGCACGGTCACGTAGCGGCCCACGACACGCACCTGGACACACAACAATTATTTCCGACTCAGATGCAAAGATAAGAATATTGAGGCTATAATCTCATTAGCAAGTAAACTATTACACTGTAAAAAAATAAAAAACTTTCAGCCATTATGTCATTGTAACTTGCGTGCATAATACGTTTTCACACTTCATGACATGTTTTCGATTGTTAATTTACGTTTATACAGTATGTTCAAAGTGGAATAACTCTTTGAGGTGAGTTCAAACAAAAAGGTAAAATTTTAATACGTGAACTTGACTTAATGTGCTATTAGGATCTTGAAGTCTCAAAGCCACATTAATGCGCCGCACATACAGTATAGTGCCTGACAATTACATGTGTTATAGTGTACAATAATAAAATATTATAATTACCTTATAGTGGAGTAAATAAATACAACAAAGATTATCATGTTATCGGCCTATCTTTTTTTACAGTGTAGGACAAATATAATTGGGTCATCAAGTGGTGAGAAGCATCTAAGTATGAAATGCTTTTCAATAGAACTGAATGATTTTAAAAATAATCTTATTATATTATATCTTCTTCTCTTTTTTTTTTTTTTTAAACATACTTTGGATGAAACTGCATATTAATTCCCATTAGGTACGCCTCTGTAACCAAAACTAGTTCCTTCCCGCAAGGAACATACTAAGGGACTGCCCTAAAAAAAAAAAAAAAAAAAAGTTCAATGGCAGAACATACGTAAGTGCAATTTTGTTGCTGTATTTTGTGAATTTGTAACATTTATTTTAATTCTATTCATTAATTAATTATATTCACACTTAATGTGTACAATTCTGGAAATATCATCTATATTTTGTATACACTGTGTATGCACAAAAATAGCTGAGATAAGGAAAATATTAGACATACTGTAGCTTTCATGATGATGCAGCACTATTTTACTCTGCTGAAAACAAAAACAAAAACAAAAAAAACCCCTAATAATTATGACAGTGTTAGGTCCAAACTGAACATGATTGTACAGTATAGTAATAAACAAGAGGAGTCTTTTGTTATGCTCAATTACCATTATACTCTTCTATGCATTTCATTTTTTTCTTTCTTTATTTCGCTTTTATCTGTATTTTTATTTATTCCTTTGTTTATGACTCGAGGGAGAAAAGGCATTGTGATTTGTCTGTATGAGTATTGACAATAAAGTAATGTTGTATTACTTTTACCAAAAGGAAATATCCACTTTTATTTTGATGTTCTTTTGAAATAGTTTTACAGGTCTTAAAAGTTGTCCAATGCAAGTTTGAAATAACGCTCATTTTAATGACTCACTGTAAAGATGTCGCCATGCTTCTGCTTCATTCGATTCAAGAACTTGGCTGCATCTTTTCCGAATTCAATTGCATGACCCAACCAAGGGATAGCGCCTTTGTCAAGAGGTGGATCACTCTCGGACCTGAAGCATTAAGTCAAATCAGAGCGCTGTAACATCATGGAAAAACAAGTTAGGTCCTTAGATTTAGACATAAAACCAACCTGGATCTCTGCGTGACAAAGAAGTAGAGCAGCACCGCTTGGACCAGTAGGAAGACAGTCCAGATCATCTCGTGTGGAAGTTGCCCTTGTCGTGGTCGAGCGTGTGCTCGCTGCGGCGGCTGTCACTTGCTTTAAAGGCACTTCCGGCAACCGCCCGCGCGTGCCGGGGGCTGTCCAATCACGTCAACATCGTGACGACTGACGAATACAGATCGACCTAAATTTAGATTACATCGAATTGGATTGAGTCGCACTTGGCATTGGGTGTCAGATTGATTGGTTTGTAAATATTGTTTAAAAAGAAAAATATTCAATCCACGCAAAAATCAGTCATGACGTCCTACAGGAGTATGTACTTCAGTCTTTACATACTTCTCTTAGGTAGTATTATTATTTAGAAAATTAGGGGTAGGGTTGCGAGTTTGGCCGGAAACAGCGCTGATGTGTAAAACCCGGAAGTCGGAAGCCCGTGGCATCTACCCCATATGACTGATAACTTGGATAACTCAACTGGTAGGAAAAAATAAAATAAAATAAAAAGAAACAACTAAGATGTGATTGCACAAGTATACACACCCTCAAAAACTTGGGATGTGGCTGTCACCTGCCATCATTTGAAGCGGTGTGGATACTTTTTTTGTAGCCACAACTCAAACAGCACTGAGGAACCTTGGTATCACCCTTGACCAGGATTTATTATTCAACTGTCACAAAATGCGGGGAGGGATTTTTTTCCCCCCACTTGCGCAATATGAAAAAAATGTGGAATTTCTTGCCACTTGCCTAGTCTGAAAAATTAGTTCCAAGCAAGACATTTTTTTTTTTTTCAAAGTGGTTTTAAAAATAATTCCATGAGAGAGGTACCGGTAAGTCAAAAGAGAATGCATTTCACAGTTTGGAAGCAACTGACTGCAAAGCTAAGTAGCATTATGGGTCCATTAGTTGTTAGCACGTCTGCTTCAGAGTTGTGAGGTTTGAATCCCAGCTTTGACTTTTGCACATTACCTCATCACACTTGTGTAGATTTTCTCTAGCTTCCTCCGACATTCCAAAAAACATGCATGTTCGGTTCATTGAGGACTCTGAATTGTCCTTGTGTGAGCGATTGCTTATAGACTTGTCAGTCTAAAGTGTTCAACATACAGTACAATGGAATTTTGTTACTTTGGGAGGGTTGTACATAAGTAAAAGGAAGTGTGTGCTGCATGCAAATTTTTATTTGCACCACAGCCGGTCAATGCCAGTAAGATTTTTCTTTCCTGGTTCAAATAAGTTAAATCATTTACTGTGTCATATTGAACATCAGTCAAGATTATGGACACAATGTCTAGTGCTAGTGAATGAGACACTGACACCAAATTAGTGACTAATAATATATAACTTGGACTCTTCCTATGAAAGCAGCTTTAACAAAAAAAAAAAACTTTTATTGATCCACCAAAAATGTCTGCAATAACCTTTGTTTCACTGTCATGAAATCAACTTAATTCAGTGGCTAACAATAAATGTGCATTGTGCACTATTGGGCCACTTCAGTAGGTACACTTGCTTACTGTATTAGAAGTGAAATCAACAAAAAAGTGAAAAACAAGGCTTTTCTTTTTGTTTGGCTGTTTACAAAAAGGAGACTTGGCCACTTGACATGAAAACTGAATAGAAAAAAAAAAGTGATGTTGCTTCCAACATATATGGGATAGCGTAAAAGGGAAAACTGCAATTTAAGAGTGCTGGCCGTCATCCTGATCTCCTTGTGTATGCGTTGTCCCTTGTGATTCATAGACATCTTCGGGAGTTTGGCCAAACACGGCGCCGGTGCGCCTGAGAAGGAACACTCCGGCGTGTAAACCACCGACATTGACCCAAACAGTGTGCTGCTTCCTCCACAGTCCCCCCATTCTGAACAGAGCCTGCAGAGCACATAAATCTCAGTGAGAAAAAAAAAATGTAATCGTGAAACACAATCAGTCAACAAATAAACAAATAAATACATTTTAAAAAATGAGTGTTGAGAAATGCCGGCAACTGACATCATTTTGAACTGATAATCCAATGACCAAACATCTTGGTCGAGACGTAAATACCATGAGAAAAGTGAAATCTCTAAAGTCCAAGAATTTTACAACTTAAATAACATTTAACATAAGGCAGCCATTTTGCTACTTGCTGTCGAGTGAAAATGACATCACAGTTGCGCAGGTCTCAGGTAACAACCAATCGCAGCGCAGCTTCAGAAAACAGGTGAGCTGTGATTGGTCAGTACCTGAGACAGCAAGTGGCAAAATGTGAGCTGTGATTGGTCGTTGCCTGAGTCCTGAGCAACTGTGATGTCATCTTCAGTCGTCAGCAAGTGGCAAGGCCCCCCCCACCCCCCAAGATGGATAAAATGGCTGGTTTTTGCTTCATAACTCACAATTCACAAATGTAATATTAATCAGAATGTCATGTTTAGACAAGTGACATCACATATAACATATTATTGTCAAGAAATGTTGATGGTTGACTTCCCCTTTCAGGCTTCAAGCTAAAATATATAAAATTGGGATTTTTTTTGTTAACCAATCGTTTAGTGTAACAAAATTTATACCATATTTTACTTTATTTTTTTACAATAGAAAACTGAAAAATAGGACGTTTATTGACAGTTTAATCTAAAACAAATTATTTCCTTTGTCTATACTGAAATCAGAACAAATCGGAGGATGACCAGCATCCAGAAACAGATTGTAATCAAACTCAACAGTTCTACTTTCAAAAAAAGCCACAAGTTCCCATCTGTCACATGAGTCAACACGCATCAGTGACCACAAATCGACTTTAGATACATTTTTAGTTCTATAGTCAATGACACAGCATCTAATGTGACCGCAATGTCGTGTCAATGATTTATGCTTCAGAAGTGAATTAAATCTGCATTAACACCACCTGAGGTGTTCCCTGAGAAATCATGCAGTTCCCTTGAGAGGACTGTTCAGGTGTGCTTGTGGCAGAGACAGATGGATGAGCCTCGATCCACGCCGCGAGCTCACACTGCTGCGGGATTCCCCACGAGAGGTCATTTCTATTTCCTTTAATCACCTGAGTCGCGTTCTGATTCATATATCGGTCACTTCCTTAGTGGGATGTCATGCATACAAAACGGAACCCACGACCTCTATATTTGGTTTCGGCCCATGCTTGCGTGGAATTCATGTTTGCATGAGGCAAACGCTGGCGACAAAACAAGTGACACAACCCTCCATGATGATGATGGCAATACCTTGGAAAAGCATTTCTTGTCCTGTGTCAACAGCACGGCCTTCCCTGAGGCAGGCCTGCACACGCGTGCCATTTCTCTCAGGCATGACGGGTAAAGGTCCCAGTTCTTCTTCCTGGAGCCAATCCTTCAAAAGTAAACATCTCATGAGTCTTTTTTATAGATCAGCGTTGCCTTTGAACTACCGCTAAAAGGCTCAAATGCTGGGTTGTTTTTCCTAAGCCACTCACTGGATCGCTGTGGATTTTGAACAGCAAAGTTGGGTTACTTAATTCAACCCGGCAGATTGGGTTGAAGATTGGATTTGGGTGCGCTAAAGAGCTGAAGCTAGTTGCTATTTTGGACACTAATAAAATTAGTATTATTCTAAACTGCAGTACTCTTGCTAACCTATTATTTCTTGTTAGCTTTAACTCATCAGTATGTGTAGTATTCACCCCTTGTTTGGACCAAAATCTTTACCCAACGTGCCGGGTCAAATCCTCAACCCAATACGCTCGGGTATAATTAACTCAGCAATGGCTACATCCCAATTTGGCTTACTTTTAGTTCTAAAACATTGTGTGGGCTTTATTTTATTTTTATTTTTTTTTACCTTTTCCCAAAGGGCATGTCAGTGATGATGATATCAACTGAGCTGGTCCTCATCGGTAAACTGCATAAATCCCAGCGTACAGTATCAATGGGCAGCCCGGGCGCACTGTTTTTAAACACAGACAGTTCATTACAATAGGTACAAACAATTTTCAAAATTTAATTTCAATCTGATAAACTGTGGACAATAACCTATTTACTCAAACATACAGATGATGAGACGAATGATAAAAACAAAAGTTCTATTTATTGATAATAAGCAAAAAAAAAGAAGAAGACTTTGCAACACGCGTGGGAGAGGAAGTTAAACAGAGCACTCATTTAACCTTGACAATGCCACTCAAGAATTTGAAAGTATTTCACACACCCAGTCATTAGCAGGATCATTAACTACAGAGCCCGACTTGTTTACAAGCTGCCTCTTCCCACGAAACGTGCACTGGTTCGTCATAGCCAAAAATGCAAATAAAATAAAATAAACAAAGGATGCCTTTAAAGCATGTTTCAAGTATAAGAGTACTTATGTCGCCTTGATTTACACAGTCAGAGTATGATTACATTAATTAAATCAACATTGCCATTATTTGATGCTCACCTGCCCTTGTCCGCCTTCCTTTTCTGAATGTGACACACATTGTTGACCGTGCGGTTTACCGCCATATCATTGTTGTCTCCAGAAATATAAAAGGACGCTGGAAACTCTAAGGCCCCCTGAGGACTCACACATACACATACACATCAGATGGCAGGGGTTAAATACATAAAGGACAAGCTTTTTTATTTGATTTATTTTTCCAAATGATGTTCTTACCTCCAAAGGTATTGCACCAGTTCCACACATTGGATCAAGTATAATATCGGAAGGCTGTGGTTTACACAACCTGTCAGCACATAATCGGGTA
The DNA here is from genome assembly GCF_051991255.1 of Vanacampus margaritifer. Taxonomy (NCBI): domain Eukaryota; kingdom Metazoa; phylum Chordata; class Actinopteri; order Syngnathiformes; family Syngnathidae; genus Vanacampus; species Vanacampus margaritifer. The sequence continues at coordinate 11,728,598 of NC_135439.1, forward strand.
TGAATACAAATGACAAAAATGATGCCCTGAGGCCATTTACAAGCTAAATCAAGCACCACGCCAACTTCACTGCCATGTATCTGCCTGCTTGAAAACATATAAACTTCAATCAACCTAAATACATGCATCTTATAGCACACACACTTTTGTATATGAAACATTAGCTAATGAGAGATCAGCTTTATAAAAGACAATGTAAACAGCAGAATATGGTTGGGCGGTATCTGGCATTGAGTACAAAGCTAACTTCCACCATCTAGTGGCACAAAAGGGAACTGCTTGGATACATTTGCATACTGATTTCCCCCCAATATGTCATTTTCTTACTAGTACAGTATCTTACAATAAAACACAATAAATGTGGTTGTTTTGACTTTTTTAACCATAAGCCAACTACATCTGGAGTGAAAATAAATACGATTCAACTCAACAGGAAAACATTTCATATGGACACAAAGCAATATAGACTTTGTCAGGTAAGATCTCAGATTGTACCTGAGCATTCCATAGCACAAGGTGGACCGCAGTGTGGTGGGTCCAAAGTGGCTGATGTTTCGTCTGTGAAGACTCTCTTCAGTAAGTGCGATGCCGATCACCATCTCGGTATTGTGTATATTTAATAAGACCTATAGAAGGGCGCATTGGATCAGTAAGGCAATCAAAACACACTCGACAGCCACTTCAACAAGTGCACTCGCACAATCTGTTTATATTCAACATAGAAAAGCTTTCGCAAAAAATGTTTTGCCTAATGTTCTGTTTTGATTGACACACAGATATTCATTTAACAATAAGTTTATTATCGTGGTTGTAGTTTGATGGTGGAAATGAGTTTGCATCACACGGAGAGCTTTAAAAAAATTTTTTTTTTTGATTTTGCTCATAAGGTAGTCAAAATATTATCATCGCCTCTCCAAATTATACGCTGCGATTCAATTTGATGGCCCAGAAAACAAATCAGTTCTGCCCTACTTTAAGTTCCTTCATAGCTTAGCATACACACATAGGATAATAAATATTGCTGAATTGCAGTGGGTCACTGACGTTTTTTTTAGGGGGGAGGCTTATGTTGGTACAAATGACAGTTCTCTGCCATAATATCGTGCCGTAATATAAAAAGATCTAGCTCCACGATACAGTATAACCCTCTTTTGTTTACATCATTATTTCGAGTGAATCTTTGTAAATATTTTCCGGATGCACCTTAGATGTGAATGTCTGAAAATGATTATTTATTTACAACAAAAATCATTTGCTGATGTATCCATGACAGTGGTCAATAGTGACAAGCCAAACAATTACAATCTCTTCCACTAGATGGCAGAATATATAATTATCCTCTGTATCTAAGTACAGTATACACACTTTTGTGACATTTTGTTTCATGGCGTGTTGATATTTTTGGTGAGAAAAATAGGCAGGTCGTTTCTTGGCTACTAAAAAGATATTCGCTCAGGAAAAACTTGCTTACCTCAATGTCAAACTTGGTCATGTCTGCTTTCCACTGGAAGAACTCCTGCACCGCCCCACCAAAATCTCTGGCTGCCTCATTGGAGGAAAAGCTGTGCTTGTCACCAGCCCGGTTGCAAGTCACACGAAACTTAATTATTTTAGCCGCGGGTACTGCTTCTTCAGAGTCCTGCGTGTTGGTCTCAGTGTCAGGTGCCTCCTCTGTCTTGTTTGGGTCGTCAGCAACTGTTGCCTCCTCCGCTTGCTCCTGCAACTCAGCGTCAGCCACGGTTGTGTCTCCGGCCTCACCGCTGGGTTTGACTTTGGCTCCTTTACGTTGACCTTTTCTCTTTTTGAAAGTGCGGTTTAGTTTCCACACTTCCAAGGCGTTCGTCCACGGGAGCTTGGAGGCAAGCTGCTGCAACTCTTCCAATGTCTCCTCCTGGATACAACAAATGAAAAGCTTAATAGCAATCTAGGAGAAATAGGGTAAATGCAAAATTCTGGATGCAAAGGAATAATAGTATTTGAAAGAAGTTAACTGTATGAACATGGTAATTTCACACTATAAAGAATTAATTTCCTTTATTTATTTATTTGTACTTTGCAAGGATGTGAAACTGAATTACATGCATCAGTTAATGTAAGTGACTATTACCTTTGATTCTTTAAATTGGTACTGATCATATTCATCTACAACCACAAACAGGTTGTCCACAGACCTCAGCTGGTGAACCTACGGGGACAGTTGATTCATAGTTAGCATTATGCAAACGACAGCTTTTTTCCCCCCACCATACATCTATCAGTCTTACCTGGAAGAGCTTGTCAGTACTAATAGTGAAGTAAATACGACCACGGTCTTTGCTTATGCGCGCTTCTACGCCGATCTTCTCATAGACCTCCTCTGCAGCGGTGTGTTCGAACCCCGTGGGTACCGTCGCCCCAATGGTGACGCTGATGATAGACTCAACGTCAAGAGGCCCATCTTCCGGGGAGAACATGTCTGTGGGTCTGCTGTTACGAGGCAAGAGGCTAGTGAAGGTGAAAAATGATAATCTTGCAATTGCACTGGAAGAGCTAGGACCTTGGTGGGTATGTCGCCGCAAGCATGTATGTAAAACCACTAATTACTACTTTCCTATTAGTCAAGTTTTGACTCAATGACATAGATACTGTATTTCCCCCTACATCATGCTTTGAGAGTACACTTACTGCAATGCTCTTCATGATGCAATTTTTGAGACTTTTTTTGTTGTTGTAAGGGACAACAAGCACAAAGACCACAGTGACACTTGTGAGACTCACTGACATCACACTCAACCTCACATCACCAGGTCCCGCCTCTTAAAGGCACATCCAAGTGTGCAGATGCTATTTATGTGTTCAAATGTGTTTAAAAGTTTAAATGCGTTTGAAGCGTGTGCAAGCTGGATAACCATTAAAAATCGTTTTTATATGGTCTCAATAGATAATTGATTTGAACCTGTTGTGGATAGATCTGGAACACATCCATATTTTTAATTTGTACTTCGTTATATAGTTCCGTCAGAATATATCTCCGGTAACAATATCTCCCAGTTTACAGTAGACATAAGAATACAATGGCAGTACTGTATTACCGTGCATTTTCCATTGCAATAACAGCAAGTTACGTTAGCTTGCTAATGCTAGCTTTAGGTTGCTATAGAAGGAAGTTGTCACGGGTAAATAACGACGCCGGCTTTTTTTAAATAAAGCGCTGGCTTCACTAATAGTGCAATTAATTTACCGGCTTGACTTGTCAATGCTGGAAAAAAACAATCTTTGAAGCGTGTTGATGGTAAACTTGCCAAGTAGATAGTCATACACGAGGAGACGTGTTTGCTATTGAAGGAAATACAGCAAATACTTCCGGTCTATTGCCTTCACATTATACTCAAAAGGTTACAAAACTAAATAATATTTTACGATTATAGTTACTGTAATTATTATAATGTATATAATTGAATATATTTGTTCTTACAACAATATATGAGGTTAAAATAATGTTTGTTATCATTATAAAAATACCGAAGAATATTGTATTCTGTAAATCAAAACAGCAAATGGGAAGTGCAGTGTCGGGTGAAGTGCTTTCATTTTAACTTGACTTTTCTGGGTGTAATTATGGTAAGCGACCAACAGAAGGAGTAAGAATATAATTTAACCATCCAGCCATCCATTTTCAGAATCACCTAGCCCCACCTGGGTCACGTGGATAAACAAAAATAAAGGCTAATAAATACATTCATTAATAAATCTTATAGTGTCCATGCACAAAACCAATGCATCAGTGACAGTGACAGGCAGATGGTTCCTCAGATGTCCTCGCCTCTTTCCTATTTTCCCAACCAGAATACTACTTTTGAGTGATCATGGTTGATATTCTCTTTGAATGGACGTAAAATAAAATAAAAATAAATAAATAAACAAAAACATATTTAACTTTATGCATCACGATCATACCACACATGCTTCAAGTTTATCAAATAATGTTTTCTACAACTTTTCTTGTATCCGAGGAAATCATCATTCTCCGAAATCTGAAACAAGTGGGTGCGTATTGATATGATAATGAAGGAGGGGAAAAAAATACACAACAGAAGGAAGGCTCCATCAACTTACGCTTTTAATGAACACAGTTTCAGAAGCAACATCTTTGAATGTGCAAAGACCTATTGTTTGATTGCTTGTTGCAAATGGATCATTTGCAATATCCGAGTTCAAGGGGGCGTTCCCGTACACACTTCCTGGTTTTAACTCGGAAAATTCCGACTTCCGACCATCTTCGAATGCAGCATTAGAGTACTAATGTTGCATTGATTTACATAGTCAGAGTATAATTAATTATATTATTTAAATCAACATGATCAAATATGTAACGGTAGTACATAACAGCAAATGCAATGTTACCATTTGAAATGGTAAAAAGTGCATTGAGTATTCTTTCAAGTGATCAAGCACAAAAGTCCTTTACAGTGATATGTGGCCACTTTTGCAGTGTATACACAAGAGCCACCTCCATGAGAGCAGTTGAGTGATGACACTGTAAATCAGAGTCAAGGTAGTGTCACCCACGACAACGGCGGCTGTCAGCTCTTTGTCTTGCACTCAGATCAGTTCTTACAAAAGATGTAACTCAGCGCCCACTGGCATTTTAGCCTGTGGCTTATTGGATCCAATGCCATTTTCCACTTAGCTGTGTCGCCATGTTGCATCAACATCCGAATGGTTGTTCACAATACAAACACTCATCTATTTCAGTACCAATTTTGACATATGACAAAATCCCTATTGGCGGATGACAGCATTACTTGATAGGGTTGGACGGAACAGTGATGTGACTATTAACATAAATGCAGTAATTACACTGAATGAAAATAAACAGAACAAGATAAGAAGCAACCTCAAAAGCAGAGAATGTCAATTTCTGAATAAACATGTCTTTATGGTTATACAAGCACTATTGTTGACCAAAAAATCGGTTATAGACGTCAAAAATTCATTTGAACTATTTCTATTAGTTTCACATTTTTTTCCACTTTTGTTAATAAAAGTATGAAAACCTAAGAAAAAATGTATTGTACGTTTAAAAACAGATATAAAATTTGTGATTAATCGTGAGTTAACTAGTGAAGTCATGTGATTAATTACAATTAAACATTTTAATCGCCTGATGCCCCTAATTAAAAAAAAGAAAAGATTATTAAAATTAGGGGCGTTAGCCATTTTGAAAACCTTTAGAGGCACAGTAAGCCTATATCCTGTTTTTTGTTACTAAATGAAGATACTGTTGTGTGTTTTAAAAAGTAAATCTACTTCGCCAGATATTTCAGTTACACAGAGATGTTTTTGTGGTCCATAGCTACACAATATTGAGGTTCAGACAGTATCCCATGATGGTTTCACTTTCACGTAGTGGGACAAGGGCAGTTCCCACACTCACTTTTTAGAAAGGAAGAAGTAAAATGATCTCACAAAGGCTCTCTGTGCTACAAAAGTAAAGTCGCAGCTTCCCATCATTCCCTCCTGAGACTCTTCAAGAGAAAGGAAGGAGTGAGTAACAGAAGGCTTGTGGGAGGAATGAACTTCTCTGATGTAAACACAAACTCACGAGCCACACTCTTGTCTGTTTTTGTGACTTTCCAGTAGGCTTCACAACCACAAGTGTCTGCTCCTTCTGAACGAATTCCTCGAAACGCACAACTGACGCTTGAAGCCCCTAAACACCGATGATGGACATTTGTGGTTGCGTTATCAGTTGGCACTGTTTCAGTTGGTTGTGGAATGTAAACAAAGATATTTTTTTCCAGCATAGTAAAAATTGTTGGCAAGACTCTTTGGTCATTAGTTCTGTTCTGTTCTCTTACATGCTACTTTACCGAATGCCAGGTAAAATGATTGTGTCTATGTGATTAATATTGTTGCTCGTATTGTATTGAACAGCTACTGTAGATGTTTTTCTGTCATGGTAAGTTCCAGTTGTGGTTCTTTGGTTATGAACACCCTGCTTATCCTGCTCCAAAGTCCACCATTTTGTTACCTGAACAAATTGGATGATTTTCATTGCCTGTAAGTAGCGTCAAAAACAGATAGATTGCAAAAAATGTCCATGCATTTTCTGTAGCAGATTTTTCTCATTGTGGTGAGCTGGAAGTTCAAATTATGCAGCTACTAACTCTACTTGGTTTTTAATGCGCTGTTTCACACATGTAAACAAAGTACATTAATTTAAGTCCTCCATTTATTGTGGCAGACTATTTGCTTGAGTGGTTCGCAAACATTTTGTGTCAAGTACTCACTAAACATTATACTTAGCTCTCCAAATACCATCAAAATGTCCAACATTAAAATACAGTATAATGTTCATCAAAAATCATTAAAAGGAGAAAAAAAATATTATTTTGTCACACTGTGGGTTGAGAAGTAGCATTGCACCTAATTGTTGTAAAAAGAAAACAACTGTCATTTTAAACTTAAAAACTGTACCTTAATAAATGTCTCAAAACAAAGAATTCTCAAAGAATTATTGCAAATGTATTGCACTTACAAAGTTAAATACAACTAAACTGAACATTGGCAGTGATTCCTTCATCTACCACTAGAGGGAGCCTACGTACCACTAATGTTACTCTAATCACACTTTATCTGTTATGTGATTAAAAAAAAATGTTTTAAAGCAATAGTGCATACTTGTGTTTGGCATTCGTGCACTATTAAAGAACATATACATCAGATTCATAATTCAGCTACTCAAGTAATTATCTGTATTTCTATTGTGAGAGTTATTTATTCTAAAGTATCAGTCGCTGCATACTGCAAACTACAAATTGACTACAAAATGATATTACTGATTGTGTCTAGTGTGGTTTGTGCTCTCTCTCTCTCTCTCTCTCTCTCTCTCTCTCTCTTCTCTCTCTCTCGCTCTCTCTCTCCATTGCCTGCAGCTCAATTAGTCAGACAGGCAAGCGGCGTCTGATCTTTGTGAGCTTCTTTCCCAGTCACACGCAGGGAACACGGAGCTAACTCCTCACCATTTCTCCCCTCATTAACCCGCCAACATGCCGACTTTGGAGCTCCTTTGTGGCTTTTGTTTCTCCCGCTAACTCCTCTCCCCACTTCCCTCACGGTCGCTGCTGGATTAAATTAAAAAATAAGAGAGCGAGAGAGAGAGAGAGCGATGCAACATCGGACCCGAGCGTTCTCCTCCCACTGATTGCAACGATTGTCGCCAAGTGCAAGCCGCTTTTGTTTCAGCGAGGAAACGTCGCAAAGCTCTGCAGCCTCTGCAAGAAACGCGGATCTCCCGGCACCGAGCCACTGGAGCGCTCGACTTGCAGGCTCTCAGCCACACGAGCAGGAGAACCATGTCCTCGTCCAGGTTCAAGAAGGATAAGGAGATCATTGCGGACTACGAGACACAAGTGAAAGGTGAGCGTTGACAAAAACGCACACACCACTAACCTAACCTTGATTGCATCTTGTGGCTTGCACTTTTGAAATGGTTGTCATGACTTTGATGTGAAAGCATCTCCTCCTTGGAATCAGCAGTGACAATACCATAAGACCCCAACATCTAAAAATGTGTTCCTCTCATGCGCGAATGCATTCATCTACAGGCAGTTGGATTTTTGTGGTGGATGACAATGTGGTTAGGATCTTGCCTCTGCACGCTGGTGTTGCCGGGTAAAATAAATCCCTGTGTTGAAATGAGTGCAGGGTGGCTGCACCTTCTTCACCACATCTTGGGCCTCTGTTCGGCTTCCTGTTGATTAAATGAATGCAAAGTGAGCGAGTGAAATGTGACTCATGAAATTTTAAAGCATTAGAGGTCTCAATGGTTTTGGGTGGGCCACGGTGAGAAAGAACTCTGATCACGTTTTGACTTGTTTAGTCATTATCGAACAAACTGGGCTGTTATCTTTGTTATATTGACATGCTTTGCTTTATCCTTGAACATGTCAGTGAGCTCGTTCCGAGTCATAATTGAAGGTCATCTGATTAACTCTGAGGGGACAATTTGTGATTGTTATTTACAAACAAAACAGGTGCAAAATTGTGATGGAAGCTGTTTATCACATTGTGTTGCCACACGGAAACTATTAAAGACACCTGCAATCTATTTGATAGTACTTAATCTTTATAGACCAATTAGAGGTGCTGAAAAATAATAGTGGTTGCTATACCATGTAGCTGCACACCTCAAAATGCTACTGAGGGCCCAAATAGGACCACTGACTAACCAGATATGACAAAAAAAATATTTTTAATATGGACAAAGTAAGCACGTCTTTTTATTTATTGAACAAATGTACAGAAGTCACTTGTCCAATTAAGCCACCATAGACGTTTGTAACACTGTTGAATATACTAAAAAAAAGACTGCCCTCTATTGGTGAACACTGTTATTACAACTTAAAACCGCTCCAGTACAGCAATATAAATTTACAAAATTAATCAAGGGCCGCTATGAGTGGGCTGCTGGTAGCCCATCCCTGATGTAGGCAAAAGTATAAGGACATCAACTGGCAGTACCACAATTTTTTTCAGTCATTCATATTGGGCCTGAATCACAGCTAGTCTCTGTTATATGCATCCATCCATTTTCTTAACTGCTTTTCCTCACAAGGGTCGCGGGGGGCGCTGGAGCCTATCCCAGCTGGATTTGGGCAGTAGGCAGGGTACACCCTGAACTGGTTGCCAGCCAATCGCAAGTCTCTGTTATAGTTCACCGCAAATGTATTAAATGAATTTCTTGAAGTTCTTCCAAATCAAACTTATCTTACCTTTCTGGACCTTCTATTGTCCACTAAGACACTAACCAGAACCTTTTGACTGTTCCCATAAAATGTCTTGAAGATTTGTCTATGAAGATTTCGGTGATAACTAAGGATGCTTAGCCCAACCTAGTTTGGTTAATAAATTGATTAAGAGGCCATTAAAGAAGAAAGAAAGAATTAATCACCATTGGCAAATCATGACCATGATTGAAGAGTCACCTGAAATTAGACTCAAATTGACCCATTTTATAAAAAGTGGGAAATTGAAATTTTGTGGAACAAGTCAATGCATTTGGTTAAATATATTTGAAATTTGGTTTAATATTGAGATAGCTATGTTCATCTGATGCAGGCGCAGATGGAAATTGTTTAAGTATGAGCCCACCCTTATATTAGATCAAACACATTAGTAGTGCATTACATTCCCGAGATCATATTCCACTATACTTTTTGGCTTTTTAGATCTTCCCAATCTATTCCCATAGTGGACCAATCAATGTTTTGTGGTTGTCTAGTCTCCACCCTTACTACCGTAGCTGTGGTTTAGCCCAGGCAAGGGGTACTGAAAATGATATGGCCTTGGTCAGTTATTTTGAAAAGAGTAAAAAGAAAATGGTTCACTAAACAGCACTATTTTGTGGACACTTCACACAGAGTACAATTGTGAATGTACTGATCTTGAGCCAGCTTTTCACCAAGTGGTGCTCGGGTTTAATTTGCAGGCACTGGACCCATGACTAAAACCCAATGGCTCCATTTATGTTACAGCTCAGAGGCTTTGGCTCATTATCCCTCAGGTCCAGCTTTAGCATTCAAAAGTGGCTATTTTCTTTGAGAAAGTGCCACCATGTCAATGTCCATCTTATTTTTCTTGTTCACTGCTTTACCCGAGGCTAGTTTTAATCATTCTTGCATCAATTATTCAACTCAGATGCCACCGTGCTGTGGATGTAACGCTCCTGTTTGATTGCCAGGCCCCCGTCTGGCCCGGTTTGCATTAGCCAGGGTCCTTGAACGGCACGGGGAAGAGGGATGCTAATTTATGGATAATTTGTCATTCAGCGCTCGTGCGTTGCATAGACTGCAGACACAGAAGGCTCTCCACATCCTCACAACAATGGCCACGTTGGAGATGAACCAGCCAGTGAGTGAGCGCTAATGAAATTCACATTGGAAATTGCACCTGTCGTATTGTGACTTATGGCTTAATGGTTCATGTGGACATGGCAGAAGGGGCCCTTGTCGTCAGAGTGTCATTGATTGGGTCATTCCAAGATCACAAGGTTGTTTTATTATGTATGAGGCCTAATAAGTGAGCGACATGAAAAAAAAAAAAATCAGGAGTATAATAGCAGAATGTGACAAGCACCAAGAGAAGTGAACACCATGAAGTGAACTTCATTCATATAATTGTAAAAGGCAACTCAAAGCCTCCTTTGCTTTATTCAAGCTATTCAAGCTGCCACATCATGCATTTCCATGTCAATCGCGAGGCTGGTTAACTGTGACTGCCTTGGAATGGTGTGTGCTTGTAGCACTCTGGAGTGCTGACCGCTTACATTTTTTGCAAGATTCTGGGGGCTTGCTCTTGAACTGCACACACTTCTTCTAATTTGCAGCTATCAAAGTCAAAACCCGCGGGCTGTAAAAACTTTTCAAAACTAGCCATAAAAATGATACGAATCAAATGCAGAACAATTATGTGTCATGATGGGGCGATTATTAGGGTTCACAAAAAGAGCACGTTACACACAAAAAATGCCGGTTATTGGGTGGCTGTTGATTTTGAGCAGATTAGGTTACTTTTACCAAAGGTTGGGCTAATTATTGTCACCCAGCAGATTGGGTTCAAGATTGGATTTAGGCGGACTGAAGAGCTTCACAAATCGGACAGTTTTGTGTACGGAAGTTGAATTAAATTTAATTTAACATTTGTAGGAAATGTTGACAGTGGCTGGAGTTTGGGGTACAAATTCCAGTCTGGGCAAATTGTGACATACATTTGGGTCCCTAGGCAAGACCCTTGCGGTATGCCATATGCTAATTCCTTTGCCACTGCAGGTCCCAAGCCTGGTTTGCATCCTGTGTAAAAACCGTGCCAAATATATCATGCGAGTGACTGGCTGTGGTGACCCCTGACAGGAGAAAATTGCTTTTTCTTCTTCTCAGAAAATGTTGGTAATAAATTGAGTATTATTTTGAACCCAATAGCCCGATAACCCAATTCTGGAACTCATCAGTATGTGTAGATTTTTCTCTTTGTTGTAGGGCTTTGCAATTAATTGAAATTCAATTACAATTAAAATTATTACACTCCACAATTACAAAATTGGCATAAGCATGAACCGTCGACAATAAAAGATTATTAATACTATTTTTTAATTGTTTAAATGTATATATTTGTATTTTAAAAATAAATAAATGAATGAAATAACTAAATTAATAAATCTTGTTTGGTCCAAAAGAAACATGCATAAATATAGTGTTTCAAAGAAATTTATTTGTCTTAATATTTTTTATGTTTTAACATTTTCTTGTTTTATACCAAAGAACAAATGATCGTCTTAATCGTGATTTCAATTATTGCCAAAATCAAAATCTTGACCCAACATACTGGGTCAAATCCTCAAACAATGCACTGGGTATAAATAGCCCAGCATTGGCTCAGTCCCTTTTGAGCCCAATGCTGGCTTAGCTATTTCACCCAATATGGTTAAACTTTGAACCCAGCAATTTTAAGAGTGTAGGTAAGGGACAAGACATTTCCCTCCTTCCTCATATTTCCTATTTGTCATCTAAGAAACTTGGGGCGCTAAGTGGCGAATCGCCAGGCTTCCTGTTCTGTATTTTTTCTTGGATGGGTTGTGACTGTGAAGATCCCTTGGGTGTTTTTACATACCTGACCAACAAATCTGATTTAGATTTATGCTCCCTACATCCCAGTCATATGCCCCTCTTTACGTCCCTACCACACAACCCACTGAATTATTATATCAACAATCAATTATTAATAAATTGATTATGTCCATCTTTAATGTTGCTCCGCTAATTTTGCCGTGCAAGAACGGTTTTACGCTGACACAGCAACTTTTTTGGTCCATATCCACAATATAGATATTTATTTTTGCTAAGTGCAGGTTGAGGACATCTTTATAGTTGACTGTGTTTTTACTTTAGGGTCAGCACTTCCATCTATTTTACTGGCCATCTTTGTTGCATCCATCTTTGAAATGGATCACTCATTTGTTTGATTAGAGTGGAATCGAATTTGGCTTCAGTCAGGTTTCCTGGCACGCTATACCTCTGGGAGTAGTGTCTGTCTTTTTGTCTATTTGTTTATTTAAAAAAAAAAAAAAAGTTTTACACCAATTTAAAACTACATTAGACTGCAAATTATTTTGTGTGTTATCATCTAGGAGTCAGACAGCTTCTCTGATCTGGAAAATAAAAAATGAAAGCTCACAGATGCTTTTGAATTCACACGTGCGCACACAAGGAACAAGGAAGCATGTTTTGACACTTTTACAACAATGTGTGACATCCTCTCTACACACTGCTTTGTTTCCACACAAGGCAGAGAAATCATTTGGTGTCACTTTTAGAAATCTGTAAGTCATCAAAACAAAGACATTACAAAACCTATCTGGACATTATACACCTTTTTTTTTTTAAGCGTCTTTTTTTTGCACTTCATGGATAAACACCATTCTGGTCTATTATTGCATCTCAATGTTTTATAGGTAAATTAACCTTGCACTTGCCATGATGAGCTAAGGCTTTAATGAGTCACTCTGCTCATATAAAAAGTGAAAACTGCTCACGGTTCACTGTGCTCACAAAGCACTGAGAGTTAGTTAGTGTGGACAACCCGTGGTGACTTTGCAGACGACTTGTCGTTACTGCGCAGCGGGTCGCTCAATGGGTGCAGGGTGGTGAAAACATGCCCGCATGGACTTAGTGGCTCTAAAAAAAACATCTAGCAACCATGTAAACACAATAGTCCTGCGGTGGACCAGCTTGTTTTTTCTGTGGTTGAAAAGACTTGGGCTTCCCACAGAGTTGGTTAGCCTACTTGGCAATTAAACTAGCAACACACGATGCCATGTCAGTAAAGACATGCCAAGATGTCCTTACTGTTTATCATGTTGGAGACAATGTTGAAGGGACTGTGTGTAATTATGTGCTCTCCCAAACAGTATTTCCATGTCAAGGCATCCTGCCATCACACTGACGTTGCTTGTTTCGAAAGACCCACCACACACCGAGCGACGTGGGCGAACGTGACCGAAGTGGACAATCGCAAACAAATTACAGCCGGCGACTCACACCCACACACTTGGCGATTCACCCTCGCAAACGTACCAACTCGCCTCAGTGGAAAAGCTGCGACCCCCTGGTGAATGTTTTGTGAAACAAATGTTTTGAGGTGCCACATATTTTAGTGAACCACTCATTGGCTGCGCTCGGGTATTTCAGCTTTTTAGCCACACATAAAAAGTTTTTCCCTTTTCTGTTTGTAAACAAACTATTCAAAACGGACCACATCCCATGACCTCTCCCCAAAAAAGAAAAGGGCATTCGCCAATTGGGTTAGCTTCACCTATTGCACGGTGTAAATATAAGTTTGTCCCTTGTTCTATACTGCCGAGTTACCCATGTCAGTGTGACTTAGCAGCCTAGCATGTCGCTAAATTAGCAAGCTAACATATTCTGTGTTTGGCACTTACCTGACAAGCAGGCCAACTCTGTGTCGCTCTTCATCCCAAGCCGTTCCTTCAGTGCTCGGAAGTGGGTAAATGCCAAGCCAATATTCCGCTACCACACATTAACAGAAGCCCAGAAGTGTTGATTGAGACGGATTTCATGTGTATACATCCAGTCTTTATCTAGCGTATATTTCTGAGTGAAGAACTTTGGACTATCCCTTTAAGTTTTGTTTTAAAACATGATCCGCAAACTTGAGCTCAATTTGCCTTCTAAATCCTGATACTCTATTCGTGCTGTCAATAACAAATTACTCTCAAATGGATGACATGTCAAATGAAAAAAATCCAATTGGACCAAAATTGTAAATGATAAATGGAGAGCACTTGTATGACACTTCAACTATAACATGGCGCCCAAACCTCTTGAACCCTCACATTCACTTATTTGAAAACTTAGCTACTACTAACTGGAGAGCATGCTGGCTCGTTTTAACGCTTCTATCTTCGGTTAAGTTTTGCTTTTTGGTTTAAAATGGCTTACTTTAAACCAGAAACCTTCGCTGTACCGTGGTCAAAGGTTGGACCTGGTTTTGTTTTTGTGCGTCATGTCTTAAATCCATCCTTGCTGCCTGGGACAATCTGCTAGCTAGCTGGAGACTTTGTCTTCAGGGCTAATTTAGGGTGACTAGAAGTCTGAGTTTAACCGGGACAGTGCCACTTTTGAACTTTGTGTGCCAACCCAAATCCCTACAATCAAGCAATTAAAAAAGAATGTAACTGTTATATTCCTTCCTATTTGCTTTCACATTCACGTTTGCGCGTTCTTGTTCTCATCTGTTAGCAGGCATGTTTTTGTAATACCGGAACTTCTTCCTACTTATGTGTCTTAAGAATCATGGGGAATATACAGTAGTCATACAAGCCTAATACTGCAGTCACCAGTCAGGCCCAATGCAAGCTAAGCTTTTCTAGCGGTACATTTCCAATGTTACAACGCGGGACCGAGGTGAGGGAAACAGCACAGCCACCTTCCAATAGCTGCCGTGACCGAGCAACAACGGTTGGATAAAACTAGATGCCGAGGATCAGCCAGTCAAGAAAACTAGAACACTGCAATCATTCTGTCACTATTCGTTCCGTTGTTCAGTGTGCCTGCGATGGAGGCAACTGCCACTATTTAACTGGATGTTTATCCCGCACATAATCAGCCTTTTCACTGAATGACAAAGATGAGCTTTTCACACAGCCCCAATTGTATTTTGGGGTTGTGTGCTAGCATTTATAAAGTTGAAAAAAGTCAACTTAAATACAGTAGAAGTGTTCTCAATGACTTTTTTTTTTTTTTTTGGTGCCAGTTGGTACAAGTTCACACTTACACATTCAGTTGTTTACATTGAACTAATTGATTGAATAATGTCCGAAGAAGCATTTTATTCCTTCATCATCAGAGCACAGTGAGCACACATCAAGTTTCATCACCCCAAAAGAGTCAAACAATTCCGTACAACCGTATCATTCTTAATAGTTTCGCAAACGACAAATTACTGTAGTTAATCACTATGTCTGATTATCCGCACGAAAAAAAAAAGCTTTTAGAGACTGATTTTGTATATTATATTGTTATAGGCCACAGTCACACCAAAGTAATTGTATTTTAAAATGATTCTTAAATCACAAATGCACATTATATGACTTTAGTACAAGGGGTGTTTTTTTTTTTTAAATGCTGCCCTGTTTTTGTAAAAATATTTAACAGTAGTCAGTTCACTTAACTCGGGGAAGAAAAAAAAGATTAGAAAAGAACAATTTAAGCGGTCGTCGATAACACATGAAACAGGGACACTGTACAGAAAAAACACTCCAATGACTTTGAAAGGCTTTTTTATAATTAGTGAAGCTCAGTCATTTCAGTCAAGTTTGGGACCTTTGAGATTGACGTTATTATGAAGCGGGAACCTCCTCCTCAGTACTATAAGGATAATTAAAATAGCACAGCAATTTGTAGCTCACAGAAAAAATAGCATTTAGCCACCTCTCACAGTGGAAATAGACTTGCAGACTTATTAAAATTTCTATTAAGGGCCATCAAAGACCAATGTGTTGTTTTCTACAACTGAAGCTTACTGTACTCTTTAAGAGGATGAATAAACTGTCTGTTTTAATTATGGTAGTGATATTACTAAACACATCAGTGAAATTGCAAACAAATGTCTATATACTAAAAATTAAGGAGCTCTGCTCCTTATTAAGCACTGCACAGTCAACATGGACACTTTCAATCCGTGCAATGTCAAATCAAGCGCTTTGATTTTTGGAGCAAAGTCCCAGTCAAGATTTTTCAATGGATCCTGTCACTGTTATTGCTATGCGTACACCCCCAGACCCCAAACCCATAGAGTACATTTGCACTCATGCTATATGTCTGAGTGATGGGCCGCACAAACGGTGACTGTTCGCTGCCTTATTCAAGGGGTCCTTGATGGCAGTCAGGATGCAGCCTAGCATTTCTCCAGCAATTTTCAACTCAAACCCTGGTCCATCAGTGCATGAAGTGCCATGCTCACACCCCGTTGGCAATGTACTCCCGCCAAAAATGGCAACTCTTGTCTTAACACACTCCACAAAGACATGTCATGTAGCGAATGTGCTGTGCTTGTTTAGACATGAAGGTGATAGCATATTATTATAATAGCATCCATCAATGGGAAAAAACCCCAACCCAGCTCTAACAATTTTAGTCCATTGTTTTTGTGTCTTAGTATATTGTCCACAAACACATCAATCCACTACAGTGGTTCATCAATCATAGACACACAATCCTAAATATACTGTATGCACACACATGCAGAATGTGGTAAATATTCTTCAAAAACAAGACTTCAGGCAGTTTCTTGCCACTCTCAGTTGAAGGCTACTGTCAATCAAAACATAAGAGAAGATAATTACACCTGTATTTATTTAAAACAAGTACGGCCTGATGATAGCTTAATGCTAACATACAATTTGAAACACCAACACAGGCTAACAATTAGTCTCTAGATATCTGAATGCAAACAGTACAGCAATTTACAGTATGTAGACAGATAACAATACTCACAGGCATTTACAATATATTCTTTATCCTCTGCAAAGAGCAAAGAATAATCCTGCTGTACTAAGATGTCCAGATAGAAGCTAAACCTCCACTACAGTATAGTATGGCTGTGTCGTACTGCCTCCAGGTGGCACCATTGAGCATTTTTAGTCAATTCAATTTAGTAATTTTCTTGTTAAAAAATAATTGAAAAAAAAAAATTCAAAAGGGAAAGGTGATTCGAAAAACAATTGTTTTAGTTATGAACATGGTCACGGAATGAATTAAACCCACATCTTAATCCGCCACTGCATTGAATTCAAATTTGCATAACAGACTCTGCTTTTCAATATTTTGGGTTTATGAACCAGTGTAGGATATTATTATACAGGGTGAGCCAAAACTAAGTTTCTTTTTTTTTTCATAATTTTTTTTTCAAATTTATTGTTTTCATTGTACATACAGTACAGACATATACATTTACAGTATTTATTACAATAACATTTATTAATCGGTTTAATAATGGGCTCAAACCATTGAATTAAAATAATTTACCAAAGAACTTTTCAATTTTCAAGTTTTTTTTCAAGCCGTGTTTTTACTAACTACACTAACAGCAAACCTTAATTTATGCAGATTTTGTTTATAATATTGTTCCCAATATATTAAAAAATACACATTTTTAAGACTATTAATTTGAAGCAGTAGTCTAACAACCCTCAACCTTCGGTTGTGTATCCACAGTCAAATGCTGCACACACCCTACGAGTTTGACACGGGGCAGGTCAACACAAGTCAAAAATGAATTCCATTTACTTGGCTTTAACTCTTTAGAGTGGTTGCGTGCTGCTTTTTTTTCTCTCTCTCTTTTTTCATGCACCTTTGCCGGAGACGGCAACATGGCTGCTGACTGAAAGTAATGGTTAGATTCAATCATGTTAGTTTACAACTAAGTTGTAACTCGTCAGGTCACTTTTTGTTCTCGAATGGGACATTTTATGGACAATTGATCAAGTCGCAACAAATGAAGTTGTTAAATGCCACACCACATTGAAAAATATGCGTCGCGGTTTAAATTCTAGTAAATAATGTAAATTGTTGTTGTTTGAAGATTTTTGTCAATAGAGAGTAGCAGATCTTAACAGTTGGTGATGATTACTGAAATGGCCTGTTAATGAAGTAACTGTTAATTACTTTAGGTAATGTTGGAAAACGATCCTTAAGTTTTCCGCGTGTTCGTAATGTTGATTTTCAGAATCAGACTGGAGATCGGTGAATCAGGTCCTTCGAAGGATTTATTTTACAGAAATTTCTGGACACACAAGATACACTCAATCAGTATTGTTTCCCTCGTGTGTGTCCTTTCAGCGGACTCACAGCATTCTTATACTATCTTGAAAAAGTATTACAACGACCCCCCCCCCCCCCCAGGAAACAGCCCCCAAATCCTTAAGCCCCCCCCCTCCCCCATCCACCAACCCTCAGCTAAGACAGACATCATTCAATACACATTGACAAATGGCCCTTTGATGTGGAAACAGACTTCAGACATGATGACATGAGCAGAAATTGTGACAGCACTTAAAAAGACACAGCCACAGATAAAAGTTCTACTGAGGAAATAAGTAAATTAAAACAGTTATGACTAAATCTAGGCAGAAGATTCTCTTCAGTAATTAGTAATTAGGTACTGTAATTGAGTTTCTTCAGATAGTACACAGCATATTAAAAATAACAAGATGCTTTAACATGTGAATCTGCTTTGGAAAGGCTTCATTTTATTTGCTATTTTATATTTACATCAATGTTTTATTTTCTAATGCTTTAATTTGATAGAAGTATTTCCTTTTTGCATCCGCTGTGGATGCACTTTTTGTAAACCTCATTTACACATTTCAACTCACTCTCTCTCATGCACGTGACTTTTCATCCGCTGCTGCCACCTCTCCCCATAAGACACACTCCATCTCTTCTCCAATAAGATGCTCCCGAGGGGACCGGTGCACACCCATGTTGCTATGGAGACATGTTGCCTGGCCCCAGCGAACTGCATCCCGGATGCAGCGGTGACGGAACGGCTTCGGGGCGTGTTCCGGGTTTGCGGCTCACGCTCGGGCTTCCCTGAAGCGTTGGGCTCATATAACGTGCTAACGCGGAGAGAAAATCAATGCGAGACAGCTCGAGTAGAAAATCGCGGCGGATTCTTCTGCACTTGCGCCACAATTGGTCAGTGTTAATTGTGGCAATATTGCAATTTTTTTTTTTTTGAAGCCAATATGTTGAACAAGCATCAGCTAATTAGGAATGAGCAATGGAGACGAGCTGCTCACCTCTTGCCGCCCATTGATTTGCTCTCTCCTCTTATCTTTGAGAGCATGTGCTGCAACCCTCCCAGCTAATGATGGTAGCAGGCGAGATGGAGTGACATCAATGAGCACGCTTTTTGCGAATCCAACATTGCCTTCATCATGGCTGGGATTAAAAACAGACCAGAGAAGTGGAGGATTAGCTCAAAGACTCATATTGTCAGACTGGTTAGAAGAGAAGAAAGTGAATTAAAGGTCTGGATAAAGGTTGCTCTTGCATATGCGGTTTACTTTTCATGTGAATTTAGCTCTGCAGTGTAAAGCTCAGATACTACAGAGCTCAGTTGGGGATTAAAATTGTGAATTTGGCTTAGAGTTGCTTGTCACTCATGTGTATGTGTCTTTATATCAGGGGTGTGCAAACTTTTTTGTTTGAGGGCCACATGCAGAAAATTGGAAGGACGCAAGGGCCATGTAATGTTATGTAAAGAAACTGTTTAGTCTTAAAAAATTGTACAAATATTTTTTTTTCGTAGTTTTGCATATCTAGAAAAATGCTACAGTATAATAAACCAATTTATTTGTAAAAGTGGCACCTATCTTTTGACATCATATTTCCAAACTTAATTTTTATTTTTTTTTTTTACTGTGTCAAATGCATCTTTAGTATATAATATATTTAGATTATACACAATTTTCAAGTCTTTCCTAGGGCTGGGCAATTAATCGAAAATTAATTACAATTTCAATTATTACACTCCACAATTACAAAATCGACATATTCGTAAACAAAAATAAAATAATATTAATACTAACTTTGAGTTGTTTGACCTTATATATTTGCACTTTTTTCATTTTAAAATGACTAATTTAATAAATCTTGTTTGGTCCAAAAATGTACTCGTCTTAATATTTTCATAATCGAGCAGCCCTAGTCTTTCCTCAAAATTCTTTAGTAGGTTTTCATAAATGTGTATAGTGGGACCTCTAAAATCAAAACCTCCATTTATATTTGAACCCTTTTTTTCATATAATGAAAACTGAATGAATTAGTTCCAGTTCAAATTGTATTGTCAGCGCATTCTAAGCCATACCTTGATTTATCAGCAAAACTTTCTTCCGTATATATTGTACACCTTCCTACAAGTAATCTTATCAATGCAAGCTTTTTCTATTAAAATTGTTGAAATATATTTTGTAGTGAGGCAACTTTCTGTTTAGTTCACTTCCTACCACTTAATAATAATAACAACCCATTTTGCTGTACAGATTATTTGAAGTGCAGTACTTCTTTTTTTTTTTATTTTTTATTTTTTTGAAGTGCAGTACTTCTGTTTTGTTTCGCTTAGCATTGTTGAATTATGTTGCGCTATATCGATTAATCATCAAAGCTCTGTACTGTGTTATTGTTTTTGACAGAGAGTATCCTGTTGTCACTTACTCCACAATAAAAAGCAATCACTTCATTGCCACTGAACTGCCTTCACTTGTTTTATGATGATAAGCAGATCAGTTGAGCGTTTTATTATTTCTTCTGACACCCGAAGCAGGAGAAAAGCAAAACAGTTCAATCGCAAAGCCATTTTCTGGCGCAGCGCTGCATTTGGTCAAAAAGGCCACCACGCTGTGATCCAGCTGCCAATACAAGATTCTCGTCCTTGTGGGGTTAAAGGTCATGGAGTTGATACATCCTGCCTTTGTTTCCAGAGGTCTTCCTGTGTCCACCGTTTCCTGCCTAGAAACACTGTCAAGGAAACAATGTTGGGGAGCAGGTGTTCACCTAGGGGGGGGGGCAGGTCACTTTTAATGATGATGTACGGTACTGCCTTGAGGACATTAATACATATGACCTTTTCTCTAAATGTATCACGGTGAGCTTTAAGTAATCATTAAATCAGAGCTGCAGGGATTTAATATACACGTGGGACTGAACTGATGAGACCAAATACTAACTGACTAATAGTAACTGAATGCTCACCACACGTCAATCGGGAGGCAGAGAGATGTTCCTCAACTTGCACAAATCTTCAGTTTGAATGTCATGGTTTTTGCTTTTTCTTTGGCTTTTTGTGACATTTTTTTCTACACTTGTTTCAACAGGATGACCTGCTACAATTTGGGGTTTTGGGTAGGCTATATACTAGGGATGTTCGATAGCATTTTTATTTTTTTATATAATAGTACCAGTTTTTACTCTTTGAGTGAATACCTCTAGGACTTAAAATTTCATTTAACACAAGGGCAAAAAAAATTATGAGCAAAAACCTTTTGTGAGACATAATGATGATTTGCCAATACTGTATGTCAAACCGACACAGTACTGTATAGCGCAGACTATTGCAGAGGAAGGCTAACTCAACGTCAGGCTTTTCTTTTTCTGGCTTAAGTCTTGGTGGCTGGTATCGGTTGCCTCCACTGATACCCAGTACCTTAAAACTGGCCTGATATCACTAACTGGAATACACCGGAACTTCTGTAACATAAGCAGAGCTTTTTTTCTTCATTTGATCAGCAAGACTAGTCAGCACCATTTGTTGAAGTTAACACTAAGCTAATAGTAGCATTTATTTAAATTTAGTATGACTGTTCGGGAATTTACTGTGTATGTCATTGATAGTATTTCTTATGGGAATAATCGATTGACCAGTCTCTTTGAATAAATTCTGTTCAACCTTAGAGGATCATCCGTGTTTTGACTTCAATTCTATGAGTTGTGGTCTTATTAAATGAATTTTGATACAACTATTTTGCAAGATTAAGATAAATCTTTTTAGCTTTTCCCTAAAGGGGTAGCCACAGCCAATCAGTTGCCTCCATGATATTTTGAGAAAGCTCTTCTATTTAGGCAATAAGATAATAATACCATACTGTGTTTTCAGGTGGACTGAATGTTGTGATGTGAAGCCAAAATAGTTATTCTAAAATAAAGTAAATGCACCCTAAAGACAAAGACTGAAGTTTGTACTGTACTCACCACAAAACAGCTCATCCAACTTTCAACCTCGCCAGCTTTTTCTCCCTCCCCCTTTTCCCACCAAGAAACAGAAACACAGCGCACTGCAAATCTGCCACAATAGCAGGTAGCTTAATCAACAACTTTAAATGTTAGACGTTTGCACAAATTCAATGAATTTGAATAGGCCGATCTGCTCATTTAGTGTAAACTGCTTCAAATATGAATTAATGACTTAGCAAGTTTCATTGATTTGTATATCCCTAGGGACATTTGAATAGGGTTATCTCCATCTATATTAAATGAATGTATACGCAGCCTCGCCATGTTATTTAAACAAACACATAAATAAACAATGGCGAACAGACTCTCCTTCCCTCCTCAGTGGGGGCAGAATTAAAAGTGCACAGTTTTGGTCTCATCTTCACTTCAACTGCTGACATTCGCTCTCGTCATGACGATAAATCACACAACCAGCGAGCATCCGTCACTTTGTAGAAACCGCAACCAATGAAGCCCTCGTAGATCTGGGAATCATTCTCCGCAGTGGCTCAGGATTTCGAACACATTTTTCGTCTGGGTGACCTATTTTTCCAACCTCGTGTTGAATGTAGAGCTGGTAGTGGCTGGGAGTTGTTGTTTTTTTTGTTGTGGCCTGTTTTCTGGCATCTTCCCCTCCACTCACCCACACCACTGTCAAATTTTCCCTTTCGCTTCGCCTGCTGTGATTTGCTTTTTTTTTTAGGGAAATCAAACACAAAAGGGGAAGGGAGCACTTGTGGGAATTGGAGGCATTCCTGGGAAGCTGTGAAGTTGCATCGCCGTGCTCTCTCATGCAGGCGTCGCACACGCTTTGAAAGCTCTGCAAAGCTGTGAAGGGGAAAGGGAGGCCCCCTGCATTTAAGGGTGGGCTGGGACGGTGGTTAACCGCGGGGTTGAAGCCGGCTGCTCCGGGCGGAACATCACAGGGAGAAGAGGAGAAGGCTCCTCTGCACAACATCACTGCTGCACCTCAAATGACAAGCTTCCTCCTAGCTTGCGTTTATCCGCAAGGAGGGCTTGGCTGACCCAAATGACACCCTGATCAGCGTGGAAATGTCGCCTGTGTCACTGCTGCCGTGTCGCTCGCCAGTCGGCAACTCGCCTTGTTGGCTGACGTAAAAGTAGGGTGCAAATATCTTCAACCATTCTCCGATGAGTTCTTTTAGGAATGCTATCAAGTGTCCTTAAACTGTGGACACATGGGATAAAATACACAACAGCAAGAATTATTGAGATGTAATAATATGCAATATAGAGAGAGACCATGTTCAGTTTGTTTTACCTCTGCCACAACCAAATCATATGCTTTCTAAAATCCTTTGAAAGTCTGCTAGCTTAATGCTAACATTATGCTAGTAACATATGTGAGGACAAATTCCTTGTGTGTTTTTACATACTTGGCCAATACATGTGATTCTGAAATGTTGGCGATGCGCTAATAGAAATGAGCATAGATGTTACGGTAATAATAAATCTGCAAATCACAACTTATAGAGGAGCAACATTTACACACAGAAGTTACATACAACAATACTGGCAGTTGCAGTAAACATTAGCGCTTCCTGCACTGTTGTGGCCTAACAACTTGGACTTATGCTGCATTCGGGGAAGGTATGAAGTCGGATTTATCCCAGGCTTTTCCCAATTCGGACCTGAAAGCGTTTGAGGTGAAAGTAAACAACCAAAATGGCGGATAGTGGTAAATTGTTTTTTATTTGGTCCCCAAAACTCATTTTGACCTCCAGCAACCTTGCCTTCTCACAATTTTGCTTCATTTATTGTTTTTTAAAAAAAAATCTTATTTTATACGCATTCCATACAGTTCAGTAGTTCACCGTATAATTTCATGCATAGAGATAGCAGCATACTGTCACATACGTTGTGCTACGTGAAGTTATGTCGAATATGTATGAATGAAGGGAGCTATTTAGTTTTATACTTGAATAAATTTTATTTTACCATTCAGTATGTGTTTCCATAGTGGTTGCCATTGTAGAGTGACGTCACATTGAAGTCGGTTGGTGAAGTCGGGGTAGGCTACTTTTTTCCCCCTAGACTTTGCAAGTGGGATTTCCAAGTTTACGTACACACTTCCTGGTTTGAAGTCAGATAAGACCGACTTCAAACTTTCCATTGAATGCAGCATTACCTGTATACTGTGTAAACCAGGGGTGTTCAATTCCACTTTTGAGTAGTTACGCGAAACCGATACCAAGTATCGATATCTACTTTTGCTACATAAAATTTCCCCCCAAAAAGCAAAGAGAGGCAATTTTAATGAAATACCGATATATCCCACTATAACATTTGACTTAGAATTGCATGAAATTAATGGCAATTTTCTATTCTTCTAATTTCAAGTTCCTGATCGTAAAAATGGCCACAAATATCGGCTGCTGTCGTGAGGAATGAAACCTTGAAATAAGGCCTGCTATCAGCTCGATACCGATGTCTCCGATTTCCAACGCTTGTAATGCAAAGTTTTATGCACTTTAAAAGACACCTCTGTATGTGTCCACTGTCCATAAACAATTGTTTGACGAATTCTGCCTAGCAACAAGTAACAAGTGGCTTCCGGTGAATAGGTATGCAAATAGCATTCTATATGACTTAATACTTTTGGGATTTTTTTGGGTGGGATTTTTTTGGTAACATATCTGCCTTTAGTAGCCTAATTCATGTAACTTAAGATGTCATAACAGGACTGGAATTATTTTTTATTTTTTATACCATGTCATCTCTGACAGCAAGTGTTAGAATGTGTGTTCCTTTGAGATTTTCTTTTCACATGAAGCATTAGGACATTTTGACAGAAACTACAGACCCAATTTTTCATCCTCCAATCTGGTTGTAGGAAAGCCTGAGCGTGCACAAGCATGGACGTGCTGCAAAATCTCCTAAGTCTCCTTTGGTTCTGCAATGCGGGCAAATATGATTTTATGTGATAGTAAAATGTTGCCATCTCATAAAGGTAAGATAATGGAGGTTTTGGGACCACAGTTGTTGCTCATCTTGCTCAATATAGACCTTTCTCTGTTTCTGGGACGGGATCAGTGATTGTGGATGCTGACAGCCCAACAAAGAGGGGTCGGGTTTCTCTGGTGGGTTCCCACTGGCATAAGGAGCTGCAGCCTGCTTGGCAGCATCGGGTTCCTCTTGAAGAGATATTTTACTCCACCAGCAATGAAGCACATACGCGTCTCATTACATCCCCTCTCAAACATGTTAGATGAGTAGACTTTCTTTTATTATCAATTATGCACGAGGAGATATTTTATAACCTGTATTACTGCTTGAAATTAGAAATGTTGCCAGGGGCGTATTTAGCCCATTTTGGTGCTTCAATTTTCAACAATTTGAAGGTTTTTCTTTTAATTTTAAACATATAAGGAATAGGCAGGTTTGTTTAAAAAATATAACATAAATTGTGACATTCCATTTCCCCAGAGCTAGCCTCAGTAGCCGGGAGTCGGGCTGCCACCCAGCTCACTGCGCACCCGACCCCTTTGGCCCCTCCCACAGGTGGTGAGCCCAAGGGAAGGTAGACCCACGTTGACTTTTCGGGCTGTGCCTGGTCAGGCCCCATAATAGGTATAGGACCGGCCACAAGACGCGTGCCTTCGAGCCCCGCCTCCAGGCCTGTCTCCAAAGGGGGGCCCCGGTGACCCGCGTCCGGGCAATGGAAACCGCGATCCAAAATTGACGTTCATCATGGGGGTCTTTTTGAACCATGCTTTGTCTGGTCCCTCACCTAGGACCTTTTGCCACGGGGGGACCCCACGAGGGGCATGAAGCCCCAGACAACATAGCTCCTAAGCTCATGAGTAGACTTCCAAAGAACTGAACTGGAATTAAGGAACTAAAAATTAGCTATAGCATGCAAGATGATTCTTGTGTTTTTGTTTTTCTTGGACAGAAATCCGTAACCAGTTGGTGGAACAGTTCAAATGCTTGGAGCAACAGTCGGAATCACGCATCCAGTTGCTGCAGGACCTGCAGGAGTTTTTCCGTCGCAAGGCAGAAATCGAACTGGAATACTCCCGCAGTTTAGACAAACTCTCCGAGAAATTTTCCTCCAAAATCCGCAGCTCCCGGGAACACCAGCAGTTCAAGTAAGTCCGCCGTGGTTTTTCACCTCTGTCCTTGGTGGGCTCTACCTCGTTTGAATACAGAGCGGTGTTTATGCATTGTAGTGGAATATCCATTATAATAACCAACATCTTTAAAAGGTCAGCTTGTTGGGGCGTAGCAAGCAGGACACGGCTCATTAGAGAAGCTACGGGTGGACAACAAACTTGCTGGACGACCGTGCTTTCAGTTCAGCACTTGACAT
The DNA here is from genome assembly GCF_051991255.1 of Vanacampus margaritifer. Taxonomy (NCBI): domain Eukaryota; kingdom Metazoa; phylum Chordata; class Actinopteri; order Syngnathiformes; family Syngnathidae; genus Vanacampus; species Vanacampus margaritifer. The sequence goes on from NC_135439.1 coordinate 11,754,761, forward strand.
TACACGGAAAAGCTTCTCTCTCCATGTTGTATCAAATCACATTTTCCATCTAAATATGTAACAGATGCTCCACATTAGAAGTTGTGAATCGCTTTTCCTAAGTACTAAAGAGGGTCCCAATCAAATCACCTTGTCATTTATACAAGATAACAGCTTGTTGCCTGCACAAAAAGTACACTGATGATGACATTGTGGCATATGTCATAATTATGTCAAATGATGAGAGATTAGCATTCACACTACTGCTGTTGTTGGGCACTTCGCATGATCGTAGTCGTCGATCTGCCAACCACCATAAAGTGTTGCAATATGAGAGAATGTTTAAATACAGATATGATTGTTCAAGTGGTCCGTGTGTATGAGCAAATCAGTTATTTTGGAACACAAAAAGATCATTCAATTCTACCTCTGAATGATATTATTAATTTATGAATGAAAACCCGGTTCCCAGAATTATTTTTATTGATTTATAGGGCTGATTGAGATCTAATCCATTTTCATTTTCGAGCCTGATATCGATTCATAAAGCCATGAATGGATTATTTTAATATATTTTAATCTATTTTTTCCCAAAATTCATAAGAGGCCACCTTTTCTTTTGACCGTTTTCTTGATATTTACTGTTCTCATGAATTTAAAAGTATTTTCTCACATTTATGAAAGACCTGAGACACTGCGCTTTAAGACAATTCAGAATCTTTTTCATTTATATTTCCAATTATTGAATATGAATTATGAAAATATTTTCATCTCATCCTGGCTAATGTATAACACTTAAGGGATTATATCACGTGTTATCTTCATTAATTAACAAAATTGTTTAATCAGTTACTGCCTCAGCAAAATTGAATTAGGAATTTGTTTGTGTAGTTTTTATCATGTCCTTGATATTTAAGAAGTGATATTCCATAATTAACTCATTCACTGCCATTGACCGCTATAAACGTCAAAAATTAATTTGAACTATTTCTATTAGTTTAATTAGTTTCCACTTTTGTTAACAAGAGTATGAAAACCTAGATTTTTTTTTTAAAGAAAAGATTATTAAAAATGAGGGTGTCAGGCGTTTAAAATTTGTAATTGTAATTAATTACATGACTTCAATAGTTAACTCACGATTAATCCATAATTCTGTTCTAAATGTACAATAATTTTCTTCTAGGTTTTCATACTCTTCTTAACAAAAGTGAAAAAAAAAAAGTTAAACTAATAAAAATAGTTCAAATGAATTTTTGACGTCTATAGCCGCCGTCAATGGCAGTGAATGAGTTAATCAATATGGGAATGAATTGAAGTGAATCAAATCAAATCGGAATAAATTGAATCGAACCGAACTCTTGTGAATCGAAATTGAATCGATTGAGGAAATTAGAATTGATACCTAGCCTTATTTATTTATTTATTTTTATGTTTGTTGCATTAAAGAGCCTTGTGACAGGATCTGTAAATCTCATTATTATAAGCTTTTTGTGCTCTAGTGTCATTAGTTAGATGCAATGAATTGTGCATTTTCCCTCACCGGCAAATCATAACCTTCAATCAGATTGCTTTGCTGTAATACCTTATCAGGGGCCTATTTGTGTGGTGTCAGAGGATTGCTATGACATGATATGCTAGCCTATCTGATTTATTAACCACTAAAGTAGTCCTCATTCCATTTATTTTATTGCCATTTAGGCTGTGCAACAGGATCCCCCCACATGTACTTTGCATTTCTCAGACTATTGCCGTTTCTAGGTTCCAAAATAATTGAATGTAACTGCATTGAACAACATTGTCCCTGCAAAGGAATGTTATGAAAAAAGAAAGTTTCTCGTAGGCGTGATCGTTTTAAAAATCCTCATAAAAGTTCTCTCTCAGGGAGCCCTAGCAACACATTGACACACGACTCACGCAGGGCATGAAATTAAGCTCTGCCGCTCCCAGAATCAAGCACCTCAGGGCACGTCGGCGTGCTTCTCTCTGAAATCTAGAGCAGCAACCCAGCTGAGATCTGGCAGCAGATCTCAACCCGATCCGGCGCCAACCTGTCATTTCACTCCAGTAGTAGTAGGAAATATGGCAACACTGAAACCTGAATGTTGTCATATTGACGGGTTTCAAGTGTGACCACCTCCATCAATGTCAGGGTGATGTTTCCTGAGAAAGTAATTCTTTTTGGTACATGTTCCATCTGTCAGCTCTTTGTGTAATAAGACTGCTGTGTGACAAAGAAAATAATAAATCTTCCTCTGTGGAGCCACACAAATTAGTCCACATGAACTCTCAAAGTACACTTCATCACTCTGTGTCTGATAGGCATTGATAAGTTGGAACAGGAAATGTTGTGTCAGTGACTTCATTTGATGCACACAGTAACAGAAGTTAATTCATTTATGGTTTCCGGTTCAGCTTAGCAATTATGATTTTTACTCCAGAGTCCATTCACTTATGAATTTGCCTGCAATTTTGCTGTTCAAAGTTGAATACACTCCACTTTAACACGGTTCCAGTCAGACATTGGTTAAAAGTGTAATCGATCACCCAAGCACTTAATAGCAGTGTTAAACACGCTAGCCATGTCTAACTTAGGTTAGCTTAGCATTTAACATGGCTTCTCGGTCTTTTCTCATCATTTGTTATTATTCTTTCGTGAGTATGACACTTGTCATAAATATAGCTTGTTCGCCATCATACAGGTCATGATTACTGACTTAGGAGCGACTCCGCAATGTGTTTAGGCGGACTAGTAGCCAGCTCAAGCTGCTGCTAGCATGCTGCTTCTGCATAAGTAGCACAAAGCTTCTCTTAACTCAGACCAGCGACACTTTTTTAGAGGCGTCTCGGTAGTTCTACTGCTTCTACTTTCTGTTGATGGTTGTCTCGGCGTTTGATTCTCAGTTTTGCTATTCAATATGGTCAAATGTATCGCAAAATGCTAAGTTTGACCTGCAAACTGCGATGTGAAACTGCTTATTTTGAGCTTTTGATGGCTATAGAAGTTCAAGAAGATCCATTTTATTTGTGCTGGAAGTAAATTAGTTACGGGAGGGCTGCTTGACTTAAAATAAAGTGTCAAAGCAGCAATATTCCCATAAAGTGGAATCATGTTGACAAAATAACAAATTGATATATGGGTTTGGTTCTATGAAAAATACACGCTGATTGATTTAAATAGCAATTGTAGCTTTTATGTGCTTATAGCTTACATAAATGTGTCAAAAACAATACTGTCTCTTTTTTATATGTGTGCTTTCCAAACTGCGGATGACTAACCTGCTTTAAAGGACAAAAGGAATATTGTTAGATTCCTCTTGAATATGATAATTTGCCATTCTTGGCTCTCCTTATTTCTGAAGTTGGTGTAGAACTTGTGCGCGCGTCAAGCAGGACAAGGATTTGACTGGATAATTGAATCCAGCTGTTGCAGCAGGTTACATTTTGGCATCTTAAGAATCTCCTCTCAGTTGACACAACTCTGCTGGCGCAACCTGACTGACTTAACCTTTATGCTGTGCAATGTGATTTTAGCCACAAACCTGCGTGGCACATTGGACATCACGTACAGAATCATGCTCATACGATATTGCATTCTGACCATTTCAAGGTACAGTCAATACCTCGATTTTTGAGCAACAGTTCAGTAAATTTTTGTGTGCATAAAGCAACAAATTATTATTATTATTATTATTATTGCACATTTTGTACTGTACCGAATGATATAACTTATTTAAAGTTAACCATTAAACAAAGCTTTTTAAAATTGTAAATTGCCTCTTATTCTATGACAAATTGTATAAATATCAATTGTGTACTATAGAATATGTATCATTAATTTAAACATAGAAAAAATGGAAACAAAAATAGTACTTGTGTGCAACAGTTTAATTAAATGTGGTTCGATTGGTCATACCCGCACCACACTCTGTAGACATGACCAATTGATACGCTTAATCCAGATGTTCATTTTGTACAGTCATAGAGGTTGGAAATGTGGTTTGAGCGTTTTTATTAATTGACTAACCACACAGTCAACCGCAGTTAAGGATTGCTAATGTTTAGCAATAAATGCTCCCACGACATGAGTTATTTTCTTGTGTTTATATTAGGTAGCACAGTTGGTGTGATCTCAATAGACAGTATTGGCTGAAGAAATTTGCCATCATTTTCATATAATTTTAAGAAAAAAATTCTATATTGGGATATATAGGCATTTCTTTTAAATGATCAGTCATTGTTTTTTGGCTGGGAAATTGTATGTATCAAAAGTACTAGTGGTATCTGTACGGTGGTATCGGAGTTGAGTACTCGTACAGGTATTGGTCTGAAAAAAAAAAAGTGGTATCGAACATCCATATATTTAAAAAAAAGAAAAGCGCTTAAATATCTACTATATGTAATCCCAAAATATCCTTATCAACATTATAATAACTATATACTGCATTTCATTTCACGCCGAAATGGCATGTGAAAATGAAAACGTATTTTACTGCCAGATAGTGGTTGTGAGCCATCTGATTGAATGCTAAGCAATTACTTTGATCTTCCAAGAATGCCATGAGCTGATCATTGCCACATTTGTGGCCTCTTTATCCGTTATCATGCCTTTCATCTATTGCAACATAACTGGGATTTGAGTCATCCTAACAAGCCCATCAAAGAAGTGTGATACTATTAAATGCTTTATTAAGCAGAAGAAAATTAGACTTGTTTTTGTTGGATATTCCTCATGTGTGCTGGCCCCATGACACACGCACGCACGCTTTCAACACATTTCAAGGCATTGTACTGTCACTACAGTTGAGGCTAATAGGAATTAAATGGTGGAATAATTAACAGCGAGGACAGAACACTACAACAACAAAAAAGACAATCATTTGGTGTGTGCACTCCTGGACCAAGCAGGAGGGCAATCACAAATCCGCTTAATAAGATGTGACACGCCCTTTATGTGCCTTTCCTCTCATTTGAGTGTAATTAGGTTGATGGTGAACCACCTCAACCCTAAATGGGCCTGCGGAAGAAAAACACTTTGATGGCTCAAAGCCTTCAAACTGAATACTAAATCACTTTGTTGCTCTAATATCTTGAAAATTAATTTGGGCAAACAAATGATTGAACAAAACGAATGATTTTGTCATATTTTGTGGGTTTAATAAGTCACCTGCAGTGTATGAACAAAAGTATTTGGACACTTGGTCATCACTTCCGCTCTCGTAGAAAGACTTTCTTGCAGATTGTAGAGTGTGTCTGTGGAAATTGTTGTAGTTTTAGTTCATCCTAAAGGTCGTTCATGGGGTCACCACTGGACTGTATTGTGTAATTACTTTGAGACACAAAAATTTGTCTACCTCAGACTTTAGTTGAATCAGAGGTGGCGCTCTACTCTTCTGGCAACATTTTTCCAGTGCAGAATGCCAATGTGATTTACAGCTACTGCAGCCAAAGCACACTGACCCAACAAGAACTATTGTGCTCCTCTAGTAAATCTCATTTGGGACGGTGGGAAAAAGCACATCTGAAGGCTTTCGCTAGACTTTGGTTTGACTTTAACTATGACCTTTTTTGAGTTAAGGATGTAGCTCATTAAACTACAATCACTGTTGAGTGTCATAAGAGTAGATTTAGATGGAGGAGAAGAGTAAAGGCAGGATTATTTCTCTAGTCTATACAATGGAGTGTTTCCTGGTTTAAAGAGTAGCTATTTTTCCAAACTGATGTCACTATGAAAATGTAGCAATGGATATAAATGAATTTTAAAATGTGTTTCATTTTGCAAATGACTTGTGTTGCAGCTTGTGTCCCAATTATGTTAGCCATCAAAGAGCCTTTCCAAAGCTAGGAGGCAAAATATTGTAGCTCTATGTAGAGCAAATAACCAATATTTGGTAAAATAAAAATATTTTTTTAAAAATAAAAAAAATACAACAAAATATTTTGAAATAATAATAACAATTAATAAGATTTTGAAGTGGAATAAATAAATACATTTAGTGATGATACATCGAGAAAACGAGTAATGCTGAAGCATTCCCACAGGGTTAGATTATTGGCACAATTTAACGTTAAATATGAACTTTTCCCCATTCATTTTCAATGGGACTGACATTGAACTTTCACTTTCCACACCTACTTCCATACATACAACTGACCATCATTACCAGCTGTCTAATACTGCTCAGTGGCGCATTTGGTAAATTGCATTGTCCAGTAACCAGAAGATCATAGGTTTGAATCCCACCTCCGTCTGTACATTTACGTATATATTTATATACCCATGGCAATTATGCTAAGGGTTATACATGTATACCAACTGACTATCATAGTTCCACTTTTGCATCTCAATGAATGGATGGTATTGCTTGCCTAGGCAGCGCTATTGAGTGATTTTTTTTATTTTTGCATTTTTTCATTGGATATCATTAGTTCCACTTTCAGATAACACTTTTCGATATAGTTTTTTATTGCTTCAAAATTTCACACCTCCCGGGTTCAAGAGTTCTTTTTATTCATTTATCTTTCAACTACAATTAATACTTGTAATTTTCACATAATTTATATTTCAGTTTACTTCATTAGCTTTTAGCTTAGCATTCAGCTATTAGCATTTAGCTTAGCATCCAGCTATTAGCATTCAGCTTTCAGCAGCATTCCCACGCAATTTCTACAGAAATTGCACTAGTTCTCAAATATAATTGTTCTTACTTCCTGGCCAATGAAAGCGACTTCACTCATTCCCTTCAAAATCAGCTGAGTCGAAAGTTTGTTTATAAGAAACTGCAAGCAGCCATGGGTGGATGTTGTACACTTTTGCACACTGTTGTCATATTTAAGAATGGAATACGATAACATCCACGGCACACATCCGCAGAGCTCAGAATCTTTCTGACAACTACCACAATCAAATCCACTACCTGCGCCACAACTTAGACATGCTCTGATCCGGTCTAAAGTCTAGTCTGCTTTCAGTCATCAAATAGAGTTCTGGCCATTAGAAGAACCGTCCACTACGTAAATTTGGAAAGATGTTTGTACCGTAGAATTATTTTGTCACTTAGTAACCTTTACAAATTAAGGATATAAAAAAATCTGATCTCTTTCAGTTGATATATTCGTATATATTGGCTGTTGCTATGGCAACCAACCACCACCTATGAATTTATGACTACTTTGTGACGTTCTGTCAGATGTTAAACTAATCCTGTATATCTGGTTTATAGGCAGCAGTCAATAGGCCGCCCTTATCCCAATGCAAAGTGCAGCTGGTGGAAGTCAGTGTCATGCATCAATAGATTAGCTGCTTCACAGTATGTAGCTTTTGCATTTCTAAGCCAAAGCGCCGACCCCTGCCTGCATGCAGCTGCACATTAGCAAGCATTGGCAGTCTTCCTCCACAAGCAAAACTGCTGCGTGATGTGCAAACCGGTAAAAGGAAAACAAATGTGCAGCATGCAGCCCATGTAACATTTTTGTTTTTTGAAACAGTTTGGCTCTTGTTATCCGGGCTGTTTGGTCGATAAGCAGCAGGCAGACACAGTTTGTCGAGGATTAAGAGAATTCAACAGTCTTTGGTTTGATAGATACACATTTCCTTCTGGCAATCCTGGCTGGGACACATCAGAGGATCTGGGTGATTAAGATGATGACATTCAAGCATGTTGTACCCCGATTTGCACATTATGGTGGCATCTCGCAGTGGGTTTATCGTTGAATCAAATTTCTCTCCACTGTACAGCACAAATTGGAAGAAGAGTTGTAAAAAGATGATCTTTGATGTCTGATTGACCTCAAAAACATTTTTTTTAAACTATCAAGAGGTTGAAATATTTCCAGAGATGTGGGTCATGCGCAAGTCTAATTAGCGGCGTCCTGCTACTGTGAAATGAGGGCAGTGGCACAGGAAAATGACTTGTGTATTTTTGCCTGGTATTCATTTAAATAAAATGTGTCTTATTGTGCTTGGAGGTGCCAGTGGTGTACAAGTGCACTGCTTCGTCAGAGTGTGTAGGGAAGATTAAAAAAAATGAACCAGGAGGCAGGCTGTGCTTTGGGACCTGTATCAGGACAATTGGAGCATTTTTAGGGATTAGCTGAATTTGGAGGCGCTTGGTCCCCAAATTGCACAGTAGACCTGCCTGCATCCCGTTTAGGCAGTTTGATAGCTCAAGTGGGATCGCTACAAAGGGACAGATGATGAGCATGTAGAAATAGGCCGTCCCAGAAGAGGGAATCAGAAAGTGGTCTACTTTGGATTCGCTATTGCTAGTAAAGCCATAATTAGTCATGTGACAATGAGTGTTACGTTTTTAAAACTGATTTCCTATTTTAATATCGGATTTTAAATGAATTTCTTCTATATTATGCATTGTATAGTTATCTAGAGTATTTTAACCTCTCAAAAGGAATTCCAAAGCCGCTTTAATTTCTTAATGGGCCAAAACATTATGGATCATCCTCAAGGTAGCGCTCTTCAGGTGACTAAATTGGAGAAGAAGAAGAAATGTACATGGAGAACAAAAGTGCTAAAGGAAGCCATTAAACTGTCTCACAAAAAGTAAGTTTTTTTTTTTGTTACAACTAGAAAAAAGTTTTGCATTTAAAACATATATTAAATGTGGTTTGTGCTCATTTGTATCTGTTAGCTGGGCACTTCCTGGTTCACAGAGCAAGTTGTAGTCTAATGCTGCATTCAAAGAAAGTAGGAAGTCAGATATATCCCACTTGGATTCTCCCAGTTCTGACGTCAAGGCGTTCGGGCAAATGTAAACAACAAAGATGGCTGATTCAGATAAATAGTTTGTTTTTCTGGTTAACACATATCACATTGTATTACATGAACCTATATCAAATAACTAAATTAAAGTAACAAATAATCAATAAATATGAATAAATATCTGTTTAAAATCTCCAGATTGAAGCCAGTCATTGAAGTCGGGCCCCCCCACGACATCGCAAATAGGATGTACGAGTTCAAAGGGGCTTTCCCGTGCACATTTCCTGGTATGAAGTCGAAAAAAGTCAGACTTCCCACTTTCATCGAATGCAGCATGATGGGAGAAAGTATAAGTGGTACAGGAAATGGAGGGATGCCTTTATCCAGAACCTCACTAACAATTATTGGATTCTTTGTTTATATGTGCTATCCTGCAGTTTTATGAACCTTGGTTGTGTAGTTTTTTCCCCTAATCCTACTACCTAACAAGTTAGTTGGCTAATTAACGGCAATGAAAACAATAACCTGTGGCGGCTCTCGCGTGACACTCATGTTAATGTTGGCTTAAATATTTTGCTGACATTGTAGTGTGAGTTACTCTATTAATCCTAGGACTTGTAACTGGATATCAGCCTCATAAAACGTGATTAGCATTAACATCATCTCCGGAGGGTCTTCTTTGATGTTGCTGAGACTGCGTAGTATGAGGCAGCCCCCCCCCCCCCAACAAACCCACCACCACCACCAAAACACTGCAATCTGGTCCTGCTTTGCTCTCACTTTTTCTCTTGGTCTGGTCCTCAGGGTGACTTGATTGATGAATGCACAGATAGAATCAAGGGAAGGGGAATGGCTTTGGAAGCGTATCGTATATGTGTACGTAGTTGTCTAGTATTGTCTATGCAAAGCTCTTCGAATTTGAAAGCACCCTTGCCGGCAAGCGCTTAAAGTCGTTATGCGGCAAAGCAGGCCCGTGCATCATTATACAGTTAACCAGCTGATGTCTACCGAGTGTATAATGTAGAATGATTTGGACGGAGTGAACGAGGCAATGAGGCAGGGATGGGATGAATGAAAGTAGTAAAAAAACGAAGAAGTTAATTTATTTTATTCTACTGACGCCAATGTAATAGTTAGGTGTCAGTCTCTCCTTTGGTCTCTTGAGGTCTCCCTGATTTGTTGGAATTTAGATGTCTCTGGGGTGGGTGAAGGACTCTGGTTGGTGGCCTGGTGGGTGGTGTCTGGTCGGTGCTGGATTTCATTTTCCTTTCTTTTCTTTGGTCCTTCCTCGGGTCTCCTGACGGCCTCACGACTCTGGCTGGAAGTGTTCGGTTTAGGTGAACGGTTTGGGATTTTTTAATAGGTTTTAGGTGAACTAATGAATACACACACACTCACACGCACGCACATACACATACTCACCCACATACAAAAAAAAAAAAAAAGCAATGATGATGACATGTCAAATCGGTAAAATTACAAAATGAACAATACTGAGCTCTCCAGAAAAAAGAAAAAAAATTGTAGTAATAGTTAGGTGCGTTGTTAATTTAAACATTTGTGTTCTTTTAAATATATCACTTACAGTCATAAATTAGAGAGGAATGAGACACACACATTGGCCTTACTTTGTAGATGCCAGCGTGTACGAGTAAGTGGGGTCTGTTCTTAAAATAGCTCAGTAAAAATAGTGATTCATGGTAGGTTTGGGTCAGTCGCCTCTATGGCGACGCTTCTGTGCAGCATTATTCTGCTCAATACCACACTGCAATTGAAACAAAAAAAAGGTGGTACTCCATAAATTGAGTGATTGTTCTTCGGTCTGAACATTTTCATCTCGTAGTAATACTTAAACTGGCTTGATGAATGAACGTGACCCGAAAATTTAAAACATTCAAAAACCAAATAAACATCCCCATCCTCATGGTTTGTGTTCTTGTTTTCCAGGAAAGACCAGCACCTGCTGTCCTCTGTGAACTGCTGGTACCTGGTGCTGAACCAGACCAGGCGCGAGAGTCGCGACCACGCCACCCTCAGTGACATCTACACCAACAACGTCATCCTGCGCTTGGCCCAGATCAGCGAGGACGTCATCCGCCTCTTCAAGAAGGTCAGTGGATGCTTAATTTGTTTGCGGTTCAGCATCGTAATTCTCTCTGAGAATAGCATAGAACAACCCTTTTCTTACTTCCACAATTGGGAGATTCCAGGTGCTTCACAATGATGGTGTCCTTGTAACGCTATTTGTACAAAATCAGGACCTATTTCACCAACATTTGAAATGACCTCCATGCATTCATTTTATTTGGCTGCTTTGATTGATATTAGTGTTCACTTGGCACTGATTTCATATAACAATTAGAGGTGCTGTTGTTTCAGTCCCAACTAGTTTGCAGTCTTTTATTAAATAAAATAATAATAATAATAATAATAAAAAAAATAATAATAATAATAAATAAATAAATAAATAAATAAATATAAAAAGAATATAAAAAGAATATAAAAAGAATATAAAAAGAATATAAAAAGAATATAAAAAGAATACAAAAATAAATATTAATTTGATTCATTTAAATATTCTCAGCACTAAGAAGATAATATTTTTTTTAGTTCATGTGCCAACTTCATTCATTTTCATATACAATGAATACCTCTAAAAACACACTTTCCCACTTGCTGTCGACTGAAGATGACATGGCTCCTCCGTTTGCTATCGTCACATGACCAAACCCAAAAAACAATTGAGCCGTGATTGGTGGTTTGCTGTTTCCTGAGCACCTGTGATGTCATTTTCAGTGGACAGGAAGTGGCAAAATGTGTTTTTAAAGGTGTATACACGTGAAAATTGATGAAGTAATCAAATTAATTGTGGACAAAATATTAACTTTTTACTGGTGAAAATGGCTAAATGTGTAAAGTATCCCTTTAAGTGTTGTTTACTCAGCGATTGTCTACCCCTGTATGTATGTTGTAGTTCAAAGACTGATGTTGACGAACATCGAAGTTATGGTAACCACTTGGATCAAAACTAGAGTAGAGAACATTCATACAAAGTCTCCTATTCCCCAAAAATTTATTGATCAATCAATCATTAAATCATTAATTATTCCAATAGTAGAGCAACAAAATGTAATATAATGATCTGTATCCCATTGAGGGACGAACATTTGCGCCGCTAGCGCATGTTGATTTCACACAAGGGTTTGTTCAAGGTCGCAGCGTTTCCTAAACTTTCTCAAGGAAATTTTGAACATTCAAAATTTGAACATTCAAAATTTCCTTGCGACAATAAAGACCATTAAGACTGTTTAGAGAACCATTAAGACTGTTTAGAGAACCATAAAGACTGTTTAGAGAATATTTAGGACGCACGGCAACCTTGAACGAACCCTGACGTGACTAAATGTGTGATGTGGTGAGGTTTGATTTTGAAATACTGAATGTGGTAATTTAGTAGAACTGCGCTGTATCACTTCACATTGTATTGCATATTATTAGATCTCATTATATTGTGCTCGTGTGTCTTGTGTTGTTATGAGCTCTGGGTGGAGTTTTGAGGCGGCCTGTAGAAGTAGCAACACGCTGAAAAGTGTGGGCCAGACACCCCTGGATAAATATTTTGTCACCTCCCAATGAGTGTTAGCAGCATTTAGTCAGCACATAGCTGAGATGATTGAGGTCTTATCCAAACATTAGAACCCTGCTCTCACCTTGCACGTCTTCCTGTAGGTGTGCATGTTTGTGTGTGTGCCAACACTCAAAACTCCACTTCATAAAACAAGTCATCGGAGAGTCATTCCTCGGTTTCCCCCTTTGGCATGGGTGGGTCGTGTCTATAACCTGGCCTGTCTCCACAAGGCTTCAACTGAAAGCAGCAACCTCAGAGAATGGGAGTGCTCTTGTCGTCTGACCTTTATTGTCAAATAGAGCCAAATAGCTAGCAGGAACGGTTAAAGAATTGAAAGGATAATTGAGAAAAAGGGTTTTTAGCTAAATATTTTGATGGCTGCGTATTCTAGTTGGACTTCAGCATCGCCTCTCAATAGACTTGGAAGTGTTAGTGATGTGAAAGCTATGACGTGATGCACTGTGCTATCCAAGGAAACACCCTTTTACTCATGTTAAATGATTTTTTTTTATAGACATTAATCCCCAAAATGTTAAGAATACCAGATATTAGTGTTGTGTGATTTTACAGTATAAACTTCTACTGCACGATAAAAAAAAAAAGTCTACATCACTATTTTGATGTGTGGGATATTGGGTTAGCTCTGTTGCTACACTAATATAGCACAGCAACAGTTTGGCTAAATTTACATCAAAAAGTTGTTCACTAGATAAACATAGTCTGTGTGTGACACCCTATATGTCGGATGCTATGCTAACATTGTAAAAAAAAAAAAGAATGAAGTTTAATATAACTGCAGCAATGCTACGACTTTGAGGTCACAAATACTCATTTACGACACTGCTAGAGCACATATACTGTATATTACATTACATTACACATACGCATTACATACACAAACGTACAAAACCTGTTTCACAATATCTGAAAAACGAGTTATGCCATTATTGTATCTTTCTTTATCTTTTTTATGTAATTGAACATTGCTGTGGCGTATCCTAAAAATTTTGCAGCAGTTTACAGCTAATCACATAAGTACTGTATACGCTAACAATTCTTTGAGCGTTGCTATTTTTAGTATACTTTAGTTTAATAAAGTTAAAATTAAGTTACAATCAAGATGGCGATGATCAATTGGTGGTAGAATTCGACGAATGGTGAAGACATGACTGGAATCTTTGGGTGTAAAAAATAAATAATTATTGTATTGCACACAATGGAACACACCAAGAAAATGCAAATGACCTCGTCGGGTGACGTCACGTTTTAACCAAGAAAAACACTTTTACAGTATTAACAATACTTATTCTATTTTGATATTTTGATATATTTAGGTTATCTTTTTTAGAGAACTAATGAATAATACATACATAAAATAAAATGTTTTTCATACTTATTGAAATTCTGCAGAAATCTGAGCATAGGTGAGTTTGCGGATAATAAATGGTCAGCAGGTGTATCAAATTTCCTGTAGTAGCGTTCAGCTTTACAGATGCCATCTCTGTCATTTGTTTCTAGATGGGGAAAATGACAACTACTGGAGGTGTGGCGTTTATTCCTCATGCAGATTCTGTTCATTCAAAGAATGATGTGGATGCATTTCTGTAGCATTAAAATAAGGTGGATCGCTCCAAAAGGATTCCAGTTCTTACAGCGTGTTGCATCACATTTGTTCACTGCCTGCTTGAACCCTCCCTGGCCCTCTGAGCCGCTGCAGTCTGCAGTACATGCTGCAGTCTGTCTCACTTCAGAGCCACTGATGCGCACTGATGCCATTCACCAGCTGCCACAACCCTTGTGGGAGTTGAAGCGTTTAGCGCATATAGTTTTGTGCTTGTTTGAATGGGACCGAATGCAAAAACAAACAAATCCAAGGTTGCCCATACTCTATCTTCAGATGGACAACACATTGACATTCCGAATATTGTCTAAAACTATACTTGTATTCTTATTTGTATGTTGAAGTGAAGGTATATTCAAGAGTTTGTCACCTTTTAGACATGACCTGATGTTTTCTTGGGCTGTTGTCTTTCAGAGCAAGGACATCGGCATCCAAATGCACGAGGAGCTGGTGAAGGTGACCAATGAACTGTACACTGTAAGTCAACATTGATCTGTTTCATGTCCTTTCATCCTTATCTTTATAGTTTTCTCAACCTTTCATTGTTTTTTTCCCCCCCGATAGCTATTTTGTTGTAAATAGACCTAAACATAAATGTGAGTGCCCTGAAACTTCATGTGCTAGACTTAATTTTTTTTTAAGTTATTGTGTCCTGTGTAGCTACAATACGCATTGAACAGTTTTGATGATGATAATGTAAAATAATGCGATAAATGATGAAGTGGTGCAGTATTTTCTTGCCTCAAATGTTCTGCTTTAGGTTTGTCTGTCTGGATTAATACCCCGAGGTGTCATTTTGTCATATAGCACATCATTTTGTTTTTATCTGCAAAATGCAGCTGCATTTGGGAGCTTGTGGCAGGATCAAATGGATGAGCCAAAAGTGCATCTTTTTGCCTTGACAATGCATTTTTATTTTAGTTCTCTCTGCTGCTTTGTTGTCTCACATGCTACATCTTCCTTTTTTTTTAACAGTGTCATAAAAAATCCATTTGTGTGCTGGTGTTTTTTTTTATGTGCCTTTTCTGCAAGCCAACCTGTGTTCATTTTTATTTTTTATTTTTTTTTATTCGTCACAAAAGAAGGTGTAGGCTAAATGCTTTATTTATTTATTTTATTCAACCATGAGCCCAGTGCTAACAATTTTTCTTAGACCATCTAGTGCAGGTTTTGGATATTTCCCTTCTTCAACACAGCTGATTCATGATCAGCTCATCAGCAAGCTCTGCATAAGCCAGATAACGATCCTGTTAATTGGAATCAGCTGAAATCAGGGAAACCTCTAAAACCCGCAAGACTTCAACCCTCCAGAACCGCAGTTTGCCATCCCTGATCTAGTGTCATGAAGTGCTCTAACGCAGATTATATACAAACTACTAAGGTGAATCGTGTTACAACTAATTCTAAATCAAATGCAGTGTAAAAAACAAAAGACAACAATTATCGTAGTGAGTCTGGTGTCAAAGAAAAAGCGAAACACACGCTCAGAATTCAGATGGCTGAACTGCTATCTTTTGTGACATCATACATGATGGTAGTCAGAACTCTGGAGACGTAATTGACCTCAGGAGCAACTTCTGTGCTTCCGCTGTATTTGGAAAGCATTTTTATAGGCGTTGAGCAAATTTTTCCCTGCCTGCACAACCTTGTTAATATTTTCTTTTCCTCATAAATAGCCAAATCAATATTGTAGTCACTTGGTAACACATGGTGATTTCTCTTCTAACGGTTTTCATTGGCAGCCAAGAAAAGTGCGAAATCCCCGGCTCCTGAGCCAGACATGGAAGGCCGTGTGCTAAAAACATATTTTCAGTCTGCCAAGCCTTGAAATGAGGAAAGTGCAAAGGCCTGAAAATCTCCTGTTGATATTTTCAGTAACATGAGTCAGAAAGATGCAACAATTCTCGGCTCCAACTTAATTTCCGGTTACGCAGACTTAATATCCCCGGTGAGATCAATAAAGCCGATCTTATCTTTGTGATGGACCACCTGCTGTCTGTTGGCTGTTCCCTTGCTTCGCTTATTAATAGCAACACTGATTTAGAAACTCTCAGCTGGAGAGTGCTGTTTCCGTCTTTGCCTCAGTCTGTCATTCATGCTTCTGTTGACTTTTTCATTCAACAGCAGCAGCAGTTGCTCCCATCCAATTATCTTTAAGAAAATATTTTCCCCACATATTACACGCAAGGGTTATGTCACAATACTAAAAATTAGGTACACCTGCGGAATCCCATGAAATCCATCCACTTAGTTATGTACAGATGCCTTCATTAGAGTTGTGGGTTAGCTGGAGACTCTCCCAGCTGACTTGGATGAAAGGCAAGGCACAAATAGACAAACAACATTTTGCAATGACGATGACATGTGTAATCGGTAAAATTACCGAATGAACAATACTAAGCTCTCCAGAAAAGAAAAAAAAAAGACAAAACAACATTTTACCCTATGAACAATTTTGAACCCTCGCAAGCATGAGAAACACGCTTAACCTTGAAGCCTACCAAACTGCCTCTAATAAAATCCAAAAGTACAGTATACATTTTGCTTTTACAAAGATAATATAAGTTTTGAAATACAGCTGTATCCTCCACATTGGTTGCTTTTGGAGCTTGTAAGTTCACAGTTCAAACTTGCCAATAAGAGTTGTATAATTTTGACAACTTGAATTTTAATTGATTTAAATATTTCAAACTTTTACTTAGCTTTTACTCAGTTTAGTCTATCTAGCTCCAGACTAGTACAGTGTTAGCTAACAGCGTTAGCTAATGCCAACAAACATAACATCTCTTATATAAGTTGCATATTTTTATTGTTTGTTTAATGTTTATTTCCAGTTTTAAAAAATCCTCAATGAGTACAAAGTTCAACTTTACTCCCGTGTCCAAGGATTCGTTAGCTAACTGTTTAAAGTGCATCCTGCTACATCTTTTTTATTTATTTATTTATTTATTTTTTATTTAATTTTTTTATTTTGCATCCTGCTACATCTAATGGCATTAGAATAATCACAGTGTTGTTTCTCTTTATTACAGACATATAACAAAACAAAAAAAAAGTCACCTTTTTGGTGGTGCTAGAATAGAATATTTTAGTCCATTTCAATGGGAATATTTATTTTTTACAGTTACATTGTTAAGAGCATGGTCACACAACTGAACTCGGCTAACAAATGAAATGAACAAATTCAAATCAAGTTAGCCAATCTCTGTATTGATTTGATAATATGTTTACAACCAATTTGTATCCTTCTGAAAATTACACTTTTTTTCATATGCATTGATTTTCCTTTCAAATATTTGCCTCCCAGCTGTTTGTCCCTCTGTTGTTGCTGTTGTTCATCCCTTCCTGGAGCATGGTGGTCTTTTGTGTAGCGGCACACAATGATGGGACAAAATAGCGCTTCTTCAAAGACGACATTGGAAAATATTACTATCACATGCTTTGACCCAAAGGCAGTTCTTAAGGAGATGAAAGGACTAGTAGTGCCTAAGCGGACATGATTTAGTAGATCACAGGAAACTTGGAGGAGGAAACAAATAAATCAGTGTTTATATAGACTGTCCAACATCCTGGGATGTTTTTTAAAAAAAAAAAAAAAAATGCTTTCAGGACGTTTAAAGACACCACTCACATCTGGGTGACACTTTACAAGAGTGCGGAAGAAGCATATGGTTACATTTAACGAGAACATAGGGTAAAAAAAATGTCAGGCATTCTGCCACTACAAACCTGTTGTCACCTTGCTGCAGTATTATTCAAATATCTCAATCGTAGTAGGGAGAGGGAAGAGAAGAAAAAAAAAACATTCTTAAAGCACATTGAGGAGGGGGATGCGAGGATGACTTAAAAATATGACTTCCTGTATTCTGTTGAGAAATTCCATGTGTGGTGACATGTGTGTTACTGCCAAATCTTTTGCCCTGAATGATCCACCAGGCCACCGTGAAAGAGCAAAGCATCCTTGGAAAGAACAGAAGAATTTGGAAGAGGACATCTCTCAGAGGCTCATTGTGTTCTGTAAATCATCGATTAGTCTGACTGGGCTCTTTTTAAAGTGCCTTCTCATTCTAGTGGAGTAGAACTACCACATTCCATTTTCAAGTCAAACCCCCCACACATTGAAAACACACTTCTTTAATTAAAACAAAAGCACACTAAGTGGCCTGTAGTTTTACCTTTAAGCACTCCTCAGAGCATGACAATTGAATCTGTCCAACGAGATGATATGAGCATGCGGATGATGGCAGCCATTGTTGAATTTTGGCGTATCCTCCACAGGTGATGAAGACGTACCACATGTACCACACGGAGAGCATCAGTGCCGAGAGCAAGCTGAAGGATGCGGAGAAGCAAGAGGAGAAGCAGTTCAGCAAGTCGGGAGATCTCAACGTGAACCTCCTGCGGCACGAAGACCGCCAGTCCCGACGCAGTTCTGTTAGGAAGATCGAGAAGATGAAAGAGAAGGTGGGTGTTTACTGGAGATCTTAATCCTGAGAGGTTTGAGTAGTTCACTTTTATCGCGCTAAAGGGGTTTAATGAGTAACGAATTGAGGGGAGCCATTTCGATTGGACGGGAGTTGGCTGCGTTCCATCCCACAATGGCACATGGTGGCACAAGCGCCCTTTCCTATCTGCGAAAGCGTAGCAAAATACTAAAAATACTAAATACTCCACCCATGCACACTGTTGGACTGTGTTTTGGCTAGACTTGCACTAGGCACAAATTAGGTTCAGCTCATAGAAAATGGGAGCAAAAAAGTCGTGTGTTTACATTTTTGTTCAACGTAGATGAGCTAAAAAAAAAAAAGTTAAACTGTGTACCAAAGTTACATATAATACTCATTAATTCTTATTTTTTAATGTTATCTGTAATGAGTAACTAAAATTATTTCATGAGTTATTTAATATAAATTAAATTTGGAAAATTATTGTAAGTGTCGATTAGTTTATTAGAAAAAATAAGTAAAAGTAAATAGTTGAATTTTCTATCTACTATGTTTTTTTATATAGTTTATTTGCAATATATCAACTAAACAATTCATTAATTAACTAAATTACAAAAATGTGTTATACTGTACTTGTATTTAACCAATTTTAGGGAATGGGGCTAAATTAATGCAAATAATATCACAGGCGTCTTTATTATTTAAATGCTTGAACGGTTGAATTAAAGGGAGAGTCTATGATTTAGCACCATCCAGTGGTGAACTTAATAATTCATTCATTTTAAAAACCCAATATTAATTTCAATAATATGCAACAAAAAAAGTTATATCATATCAACGTACATTTATATATATATATACATATATAATCATAGGCCTTGTACCGCTAAATATATTACATAGGCCGTGACTTACAGGAGGCTAACATGTTTCACCGCCATCTTTCTGGTATGGATACGGATAAGGATAAGATCTTCGCAAACATAGTTAGCCTCTGGTGGTCAAACCCACAGGGTCGCCCGCCGCTTACCTAACAAAGTTGAGGCCTGCAGGTGATTGTTGTTGAGTTCTGTGATTCAGGCTCCCGCCCCTTGTCTCCCTCTGCTTTGCTTTCGCTAGCTTCTCCCACTAGCCGCTCTAGCTAGCTGCTTTAGCTAGTTTTTGTTAGCCGCTCCAGCGAGTTCTTGTTTGCCACTGTAGTGCACGTGCTTCACAATTGTTGCATTTTATTAGTTTACTACTAGATGGCACTTAATTATACTCACTGTCCCTTTAAAAAAAGAAAAAGAAAAAAAGGAGTGGGCCTTCTATGGCCCACGGACCATGATATATGCACCATTCCTTTAGAAGCATTTGATTGATTCTCTGCTTTAACTGTAGACAGGAAGTCAAAACAAATCAGCAAACCAACAGAAATTACAACATAATCTCCTTGGTAGAGTTAGAAAAAATATATATGACAGCGATAAACAGCATTAAACTTAGCTAGTGCAGTGAAAAAACTCTCTGAGGAGACTCCTGGCTAAAAGGCAAGCTCAGCTCACATTCAACTGCTGCAGAGTACTTTTACTTTCAACAGTTTTCACGCAGGAGCTTCCTCTGGAATTTCCTCATGCAAATGAAACTCCCTTTATATGTCAGGTGCCGGAAATCAAAAGGCTCAGAGGATGACAGTGTTTCTGATTTATACGGGATGGCGCTTGCTTGGGAATTGAGCTCTTTTTATAACGCAGTGCAGCAATGAACATTCCTCCCCTCTAGTCTCGCTAGTTTCCAAGCTATTGATGTTGTCTCTGCCGCACACTTTGAGGTGGAAATAGCCTACCAAACAACACGCTACTGCTGAAATTTGCATCCCGGAGGCTTTATTATATGCAGTACACGTAGAGCAAAAAGTGCGATGGTCAAATCGGAAGCAACCCTGTTAAGTACTGGATCAGTTCCATATAACTACATTGTGTTAAACAGCTAAACATGTATTTCTTCTAAAATTAACGTTGGGTTTTACGACGCATCTTTTTTTTGCTCGGCCGTTTCATTAGGTACACCCCTCAATCTACCCATCCTTCCATTTCCATTTGTCCTCATTAGGGGTGTGGGTGAGCCGGAGCCTATCCCAGCTGACTTTGGACGAGAGGCGTTGTCCACCCTGCACTGGTCGCCGGCCAATTGCAGGGCACAATACACTCTAAAAACAGTTGGGTCAAAAATAACCCAAATTTGGTCAACTCAACTTTTTGGGTTATTCAATAAACCCAAATAGTTTGGTCAAATAAATAACAAACAAAACAACCCCAGAATTGGGTTTCTTTGTAGGTTATTAATTTAATTTTACCCAACATTTTGAGTTATTTAACCCCAAAAGTTGGGTCGGTTCATTTTTTACCCAGTTCAATTGGGTTATTCAATTTACACAAAAAGTTGGGTCAAACGAATAAACCACAAAAGAACCCCAAAAAAGTAGGTTGCTTTGTGGATTATTAATTTAATTTAATTTATTAATTTAATTTGTTTAATAACTCGGGATAGTCCATATTTGACCCAATTTGGGTTATTTTTGACCCAATCGTTTTTAGAGTGTATACACAAACAACCATTCTCATATCTATCTATCTATCTATCTATCTATCTATCTATCTATCTATCTATCTATCTATCTATCTATCTATCTATCTATCTATCTATCTATCTATCTATCTATCTATCTATCTATCTATCTAGCTAGCTAGTAATCCATCCATCCATCTTTGTGGTTGCAACTGCATCACAATCGGATGTTCGTTCTCTATATTTGCGAATATTTCCACCAGTAATGTATCTACATATTGTTCCAGGTATTTGTAGAGGCATAAATTGTGCTGTAGCTCTCGCATTGCCTCTCATTAGATGAGTTATCCCCGCTGAGTGCACCAGCTGTTAAAGTCGCAGCCTTTTTTGTCAGCATTGTGCAGTCTCCTGAGTGCTGAGAAACACATTCATGACTAAACACAAGCCTGCCCTGCGCCGCTTAACACATGACTAATGTAGATGCAGCTTCCCTGGAGTGTTTCCAAACTTCCCGCTACCATCTCTGCCTCTCGGAGGGTCCCAGAGCTGCAGCTGCCTCACACACACACACACACACACACACACACACACACACACGTCCACACATCTGCTTGATTTACCCACACTGATGTGTTTTTCCCTTCATCTGTTCTTTCTTCTCCAGAGGCAAGCCAAGTACTCCGAGAATAAGTTGAAGTGCACCAAAGCCCGCAATGACTATTTGTTGAACCTGGCAGCGACAAACGCAGTGGTGGCCAAATATTACATCCACGATGTCGCCGATATGATAGACGTAAGTATGCAACACATGTTTGTTTACGTGGCACAGCTGAGAGTTGAAGTGGAATTAACTGCGCTGACTCCAGTTGTGTCTTGATGGCCACGTTGCGTTCATTTTCATGTCTTTTTACCCTTGGTGTTCAACACCAACTCTTAATCATACTCTTTGAAGCCTTGTGACAAATTATATGAATAAATGCATTTACTGTACATTGCATTATGCTCGTTGGCCATAATATTAGGAGCATCGGCACAATCCAGTGCGGCCTTTCCTAATTTTTCGTCCAGCAAATGTCAACACGGATGAGGGTATTGACAATTTGACATCCTAATTTATCCTAAATTCAATTTGCTTTCCTCTAGTCTGTATGGTTGGAATTCACCGGATGCGGAGAAACTTCTTCTCTCTGAATGTTGTAGTCGGTGTCATATTAAGCACATGTATCGATCCATCCGTTTTCTGTTCCGCTCTCCAACATTAGGGTTGCGGATGAGCTGCAGCCTATCGCAGAATGACACATCATTTCATTTATTATATTTTCATTTATTATTATTATTTTTTTAAATTATTATTATATTTTCATTTATTATATTAATTATTATTATTATTAATTTCATACCCTTGCAAATTCTAAAAGTGCATTTTTATATGCGAATGGTCCACTTTCAGCTAGAAAACTCCTTTTCTCAATACACACATCCTATAATTAACAAACTAAAAACAGCTTCTCTCACACAGTCTGTTAAATGCAACCACTGCTCTATTTGTTAATTGATTAAGTCTATCTGAGTACTTTTCCCCCCCATGCAGGGTACTGTATGTTTTTTTTAATACATTTTTTTTATACATCAAGAGCACTTTGTAAAATGCCAGAAAGCAGCCCTATTTTCCATTCAAGGAAATTTCTGTTGAGAATGCACTTGTGGAACATTAACATTTGTCATGTTTTTTATTAAATCCTTATGTAATGCCACATGCTGTCTGTGAGAAAGATGACTAATTTCTTGACACCAACGGGAAAAAAGCTGTTGTTGGCGTCTGTGCAAGAGGTTGTTCCAAATTAGAAAGAATTGCCACATTACAAATGTTTATTCTATTATTTGTTTAGTGTTTTAAGATTCTCAGCGGTGTTCCCCGAGGCTGGGCCACCATACGGCACTACATCAGGAGTAGAATACAATGCATGTTTTCCAGGTCAAATTAAATTTGTACATGTAGTGATGCGTAGCAGGAAACATATTTCATATCAGTCAGTCTTTTTGTTGTTTATATGTAAATGCTAACCGGTTGTATTGAGATACTGATTCGTGGCTATTCCAGTCTCTTGGTCTTGTTCTGCTCGGTTGGATCCAGTGTCTGGACGCTGAATGGACCAAATCCTTCCTGAGCTGCGTGGAATGGGATTGTAAGGATGTTTAGTTTGGGTGCCACTCGCAGGGCAGATTAAGAAATGCTTTTGACGACTCAGCACACATTAAAAGCCAACATTCGCTCAGCAAGAAGTCCACTCTGTCACTCCACATCAGCATCAGTAATGATCTTTAATAATGTGTTTGCTATGCATGCTGGTCTGAGGTGTCATTCTAGGGAGCATGCGAGTGTGTGAAACCTAAATGACCTCCATTTTGAACATTTGACACGGAGCGCAGGAGCAGGGTTCTTCTGAATGTACAGTATTATCATAGACAACAAGTGCAATCTAAACTAGTACAGCAGAAACCAAGTATAATAAGTAATAACACAGCAGAGACGTCCACATCAAAATTTAGCTGTAATAAATTTAAAAAATAATGCATATATTTGTGGAGACTGGGGTCAAGTTGTATTTTACAATTGTGAAGAATTTAACAAGTTATTTCATGTTAAAGATTAGATAGCGCTTAATATGAAAAGAAAAATGCACAGAGCTGTCACCGTTACAAATGCCATCTAGTGGCAGAATTATGACCTCAACACAAATCAATATAAAAAAATTTTTTTACAGTACATTACATCTTTTTAATTTTAACTTAATTTTATCAATTATGAAATATATGTCTTCTTCTGACTAAAAGATGCAGCCATAATTCTATTTGTTTAACTTTCCCCCCATTTTTTATTAACAAGAGTATGAAACCTTAGAAGAAAAATATTTTATTGTACATTTTTGTACATTTTTAAAATTTGCGATTAATCGTGAGTTAACTATTGAAGTAGTGGATTCATTACGATAAAACATTTTAATCGCCTGACACCCCTATTCCGGTTAATATAAAAAATAAATCATCCCCAAAGGCTCCTGCATTAAATTGATTGCCAATGACTAAAACAAAGGACATTTTTGCTGTAATTATAGTTTGTTTTAGTTAGTTTTGTAATCATGAAATGTAGTTTGTTAGTTTTCGTTTTTTACAAAGCATTTTTGCTTTTATTTTATTTAGTTAACTAATTTGTATTTTGACTTGTAGTTTTTTTTGTTAGTTTTAGTTAACTAAAATAACCTTGGTGGTGTGAAATATTTTTTGGAGCGTAACAAAAAAAAACTGAGAAGCACTGGGCTAAAAGCAATAAAAGCAAGTGCAGTGTTTTTGAATATTGGTTTGTAAAGAGTTTTTAAAAGCAGAAAGGAGGATGAAAGAACTTTGTTTTAAATTCTGCTACCTAAAGATGGTTCCAGTCATCTGCAGAAGACAACAGAAAAAAAGGGAGCAGCCAAAGGAAGTACGGGCAATAATAAATAAATAATGACAATAATGAACATTTTTCTCAAAAGCAGATTTGCCATGCAGAGGGATGTAAAAAAAAAAGAAAAAAAAGAGTTTAATTTATTTTGTATTATTAATCCATCCAGCCATTTATTGTATTGTTGAAAATATTATGTGGTGCGACCAACCGACATCTGGTGCGACCATTGTAGAAAGCTTTCCGTGATAGATTTATGTCCTAAATGGTCGATAATAGTAAATAATAATAAAGAGTAAATATTTTATGTGTTTCATAATAAATGAACTGTGCTGCATCTGGTGAAATCCTTATCCGTCAATAACCCTTATATACGAGAAGCAAAACATAGCAATTTGGATTCAAATAAACCTATTCCCTTCTTCCTCCTTAGCCTAAATATATGCAGTAGTGAAAATTTAAGTGAACATGAAAGCATTTATTATAGCGAGACGGTCATCAGTGCTTGAATGTAAACGTGTTCAATCATCCTTTTACTCCAGCATCTGCTGCAGCAGACTCGCAGATTTGACTGTTTTGTTGTCACATAGCTTGCTTATGAAAAAAAAAAAAACAGCTAATTTGCTTCACCCCTTTAGCCTCCTTTTTTCATTTGAGTGACTTATTGAGGCTACATCAAAGCAAAGAGATAGTTTCCTCGCGCTAACGAGCGCTAAAGAGCATTTGCTTAGTGATTCACACAACTGTCAGTCGCCCCTAGCTCCCTCTAACGCTCCCCTCCAAACATCCCTTTGCTTAATTGGGTTACTTCATACCGCTCAGTGTGATAAAGCTCTGTAATTATCCCTGGTGTCCTACTAGGCTAACTCCGATCAGGATGTGAGCTCTTGTTTTGGAACAACGTGAAACAAGATGTGATTTCTTCATATTTCCCTGCAAGCTGCTCTGACATCATTTCCAATTCGATAACCGCAAAAATGTTTTTGTCGTTCACAGTGCTGTGATCTGGGATACCACGCTAGCTTGGCGCGGACGTTTAGGACTTACTTGTCCGCGGAGTACAACCTGGAGACGTCCCGCCACGAGGGACTGGATGTCATCGAGAACGCGGTGGACAACCTGGACTCTCGCTGCGACAAGCACAAGCTCATGGATATGCATAACCAGGTGTTCTGCCCTCCAATGCGCTTCGAGTACCTGCCACACATGGGAGATGAGGTGAGATGCTCCCAGTGCTTAGCATTTTCACATTTAGTAAGATTTTCTGCAAATTAAATATTATGTACCTAGCTGAATAATAATAATAATAATAATAATAATAATAATAATAATAATAATAATAATAATAAATACTATGCTTTGAAAATGTCAAAATATTGCATATTTGTAGACTCAGGGATAGATCTTCAAATACAGATATTAAGATAATCAGATGTTCTGCCTGCAGACAATTTTCCAATTTCACTTTTTAATTGACTAGAAATAGGGGCAGGAAGACCAATTAAATGTTTTTTCTGCCAGACTGTACAAGGTACATTTAATAAAGTGTTTATTTCTGAATGAAAACTTTGGACCCTCCCTTTAAAACTGCCACAATATGGTCGTCGTCATGTCACGATATTAAAAGCAGCACATCTGTTAAAAAAGTCAGGTTGATTTCCATTTGTGCAGTTCTAGCTCCTTCTGGTGGCTAGTTTTTTTTTTTTTAGTGCAGTTTCATTTTCATAAGGCATGTTTTGGCCCTTCTATGTTTAAAATCCACGATAATTGTCAGATGAAGGGGAACGTAATGTGGAGGAACTCAATGAGCTCAAATGCCTCAATATTAGATGTTATTAGTGATCGTAGGTTGTTTATATGCATTGCTGTTATGTGCAAAAGCACAATATTGTCTTTTTTTTAGTATGAGTTTTTTTTTTTTTTTACAATTTAATGTGACTTTTTTTTTTTATACCGCCAACCTCCCCACAATATTGTGATGATTATCATATCTTAACCTTCATATTGTGATAATACCGTATCGGGGATATTTGGATATCGTTACATCCCTACTGGGTGCTCCAAAAACCCAATGTTATGTGCAAGTGCCTTAAATCGAAAATTATTTGGGTTCATTAGTCTTTCAAATCCAATAGGTGACTGGTTTAATAAAGAAAATTATTAGTACATTATTAATAGACCAAATTCGGCCAATCCTCAATAAACCTTAATTGCTTTTTTTCAACTCTGGCGGGATGGACCCACGCAACCAGTTCATCCTCCAAGATTCGAACTAGCAACCCTTTTGACGTGAGGCGACTGTGCCAACCACCCCAAGACATATTATTTTTCCATTTGTATCTTAATGCTTTATGCTCCTTCTTCTTAGGTGTGCCAGGTGAGTGCCCAGCAACCGGTCCAGACGGAGCTCTTGATGCGCTACCACCAACTACAGTCTCGCTTGGCTACGCTCAAGATTGAGAATGAGGAGGTGAGGATTTACGGGGGCTTTGTGTGTGTCCGGCAGCCCCCTCTTCCCCCACATCACCTTCCCCCTGATAGAGAAAGGCCTGTCTGCTGTTCCCTGGAGCCACAGAGCAGGGCCACATCACCATCTGTCCTCATCGCAATTACTCTACGCTGACCCCTCCCACTGCGGGGGCTGAGAATTTATTTAGTGCCTTGTCACTGTGCCAGTGTTGTTTTCTGTATGAAATTGTGCGTTATGCTGATGAAGTGAGGGCTTTCTCATCAAAAAAAAAGCGGCCGACACAAAGGTGCAAACGGAGGTGATAATAAGCCGTGTTCCTGTGCCAATTGCTCTGCCTCTCCTCCCTCCCCGTGTCTTCTGTTATATGCAATAATGGATGGGGCGTGCCATTACTGGAAATGAGCTTTATCAATCTATGCCCCGCGCCCAAAAATATGTCTGCATTTGCACTCGTCCATTTGAGCTGTTTCCGCTTTTATTCAGACGTGACTTGCTTTTCATTTCACTGCAATGCAAATGATAGTTTATCTCGCCCTTGAAAATAAGGTCACTTGCTGCTTTTTTTTTCTCCTCAGACTAAATGGACATTCCTTGAATTGACATCTGTTTTCCTTTTTCATGCTCCCCTTTTCGATGCAGGTGAGAAAGACCTTGGACGCTACCATGCAAACGCTGCAGGACATGTTGACAGTGGAGGATTTTGACGTGTCTGACGCCTTCCAACATAGCCGCTCCACTGAATCCATCAAGTCCCTGGCGTCCGAGTCCTACATGAGCAAGATGAATGTAGCAAAGAGGAGGGCCAACCAACAGGAAACTGAAATGTTCTACCTCTCAGTAAGTCTATCTAATACTTGTATCAAATTTCAATTTAACACCAAACGAATCAAAATGATCCTGCTTTGATTAGCATTTCCGTGAGCTGGCTCGTGTTATGCAGGATTAGAGGCGTCACTCGCTCATTGTCGTTTTAATCTCTCTATTTAGAAATTCAAGGAGTTCCTGAATGGCAGTAACCTCATCATTAAGCTGCAGGCCAAACATGACTTACTAAAGCAGACCCTTGGCGAAGGTAAGAATTACCCCCTTGTTAATGTGACCCTCACTATCTCCACAATCGCTGCCTTCAGGTTTAGAGCAGGTGCAAGTTTAGGCAGCAGGGGATGACCAGAAATGCCGAAATGAAAAATAAATACATGTGAAAATAAAAACAGATGTAAAAATATAATTAAAAAAATAAATACAAAAAATAAATATAAATGGAAATAAAAACAACAAAACATATAGATATAAATGAATAAATAAATGCAAAAAAAATGTTTTTTCCAAAAATAAAAATAAATGTGGAAATAAATTCAAAAATAAATATAGAAATAGATTTAAATAAATAAATAGGCTCTGCTCTCATATTTATTTATTTCATGCTGCAGACGCTGTTAGCATGAAATCCGTCATGAAATGTTATTCAAATGAGGGAGCGGTCCTTAGGGTGTCTTGGATTGGACTCTGCCTTTGCAAACATGGAAGTCTCGCCCGCATGCATGAAGAGCTCCAGCAATGGACGACCATCTTGTCCACTGTCACCACAACTTGCGACTTAAGTTGCTCGACAACTTCACACAAGTTCCTGTAACAAGGTCCATTGTTTCTTTTGTGTTTGTGAATTCTCCCTTGCTGTGGAACGGGCAGAGTCCGACAGACTGACATGTCAATCAACCACCAATAGGCAAATAGTTCAACCTAAGACACACTTTATTTGAATAATATTTTATGACGGATTTCATGCTGACAGCGTCTTCAGCTTGAAATAAATAAATATGAGAGCAGAGCCTTTTTATTTATTGTTTGACATTTAATTCTATTTTTATTTTTATTATTTTGTTTATATCTTGTAGTATATATATTTTTTTCTTTTTTTTTTGCAATGGTGTGGACATGTATTTTATTTTCTGCCTTTTTAAAAATACATTTTCTGACTGAGCAATTTCATGGACATTTTATGGTTATGCTTTTCCTCTTCCATTTTTAGGTAATTTAAAAAACCTTTAAAAACCTTTTCGTCTACTTTTTAGTCCCTCCTCTTTTTCTTAAAAATGTGTAAGCTCTCTCTCTCTCTCTTTATATAGATATAATTATATATATATTTATTTATATATATATATTGGTTGTGTTTATTTCAGTTTATATGTATTATTTTGTATTTAATTTTTGAATGATATTTTTATACTTTTATTTTCACTTTTATTTATTTATATATTTTTAATTTTGGCATTTTTGGTTCTCCATAGCAGGGAATTAGGTTGGAAATCGATTCTTACAGCAGCAGGAATGAACATGGAACTGATGATATTGAAGTCACCTTTGTCAGAAGCTGGAATGTCATTTGAGAGACCCTTCATGGTGCCCCAGCCCCAACCATGGGTACCATACCCGAGTCGAGTGATTGTCACCCCAAGGATGGGTGCTCAAAAGCAGTTCATTGTGAATTGACTGTTTAAGTACTTTTCGCAACTTTAGACTATACAGAAAATAGGCATTGCTGTGAGCTGGACTGAAATTCCCTTTTTGCTGCTGGTTAAGCTCACAATGGGTTTATAAAAAGAGAGAGAGGAGAAAGATTGGTTCTTTTTGCCCCTCCTACTCCCATGGGTGCCCTGCTCACCTCAGCCGTGAACATTTTACGCCTAATCAAACAGAAGGTCCAGCTTCATCTGTGCAGCTGCTCCTACATGAAGATCTTTCCTAATAGACCAGCACATGAGACAGCTGAGGATACATCTACTTACTTGATAACATATTCTATCCTTCTGCCTTTTGAGCTCTACTGCAAACAACCAACCCTCACATTATACAGCAGTTCTCATCCATCTTTGGGCCGATTTGCGTTTGTTTACCTCTGCGGCGGAGCAGCAGAGAGCACATGAACGCGGCATATGGCGTCTCCAGGTACCACCCGTGTTTAATTATTCAGGTGATCAATCAGGGCTGTGCTGTGCTCATTAGCTTGCCGCTTCTTGTCCAAACTGTCGCATCTGTGGGGCTGCGTGTGAGCATGTCACGGGGTACAAGATGAAACTGTGTGCCATGCGGCGCCTAATAAAAACATCATACACTGATACTAGTTGGCACATAAACAGTCGCCGTTATTTTTTTATTGTATAGTTTGCACGCTTGCTGGATCCTTATTAGGTACACCAGAAGCACTTCAATGAGATCCAATACAAAATTCTGCTTTTATAAAATAAGACTATGCAGTTCATTGTAAAGAATTGACTGTAAAATTTACAGTAAATAACTGGCAAAAAAAAGTTATTGTAAAATATCCGTTAAGTACTGTAAAAAATCTACTATAAAACAAAAAAATCCCGTTTTTAAAAATTTTTTATTTTATTTTTTTTAATTTTTTTTTTATTTTATTTATTTATTTTTTTTTACTGTATATACATTACAGTTACTGCTACAGATTTGTTTTTAAACTAATCCTGCTTCCGTGGTGGCAAAAAAGGCGGACGAGGAGTAGCCTAAGCATGCAACACACCAACACGAGAAGCTAATGCTAAACTAATGTATAAAGTATATCAAATATTTATAATTTGACATGACAATGCAAAATGTGGTTGAAAAGAAGCATAGAGAAGAAGAAATTTCATACTTTCTGGACCGGGAAATATTTACCTTTCACACTTAAAGAACCCATTCAGAAATATATATATTTTTTTACACATTTACTCTCACCATTACTGTGAAAGGATCCAATTAGTACCATAATATGAATTTCAGGCCATATCGCTAAGCCCCCAGTCTTCGTTTTAAGCATAACAAAAATATGGGGGAAAATATTTACACATATTCTTACAGTTATATACAAAGAAAATGCACATTAGTACAAAATTCTAAACCATTTTGGTGAAAAAAACAATAATATTACACAAAATTTAACATTATTATTAGGTATTGATTCATTGAACCATTTTATAAACCTTAAAATAGGACTGCCTTGCCCAGCCAGCCTCTTTAGTGTCCTTGCATTATTACAGTAATAGCTTTTAAAGTTTTGATGGTATTAGGTAATTTTCTGTCATGTTTTTTAAATGTTACTGTACAAAGTGAATGTAGCACTTAAATCGTGAATTGAATCGAAATAATTTACAGATCATACAGATATATTTGAGATATGTTTTGAGTGCTTAATGCGTTTTGAGTTATGAGTTATGAGCATGGTTCCAAAGAACGGCTTAGACTTTTATCTCAAGGTACTACTGTACACCATGAATATTATTGTGGTTGTAGTTTGTAGTGGTGCAGAACTGAGATGTTTCAGATTTTAGTAGGGGTGTCAGGTGATTAAAATTATTAATCATAATTAATTGCATGACTTTAGTTAACTCACGATTAATCGCAAATTTTATATCTGTTCTAAATGTACAATAGAATGTACAGTAAAATATTTTTTGCCAAGTTTTCATACTCATACTTCAACATAAAAGTGGAAAAAAATGTTGAACTAATATGGCTGCATCTTTTAGTTATTGATACAGTAAGAGTTACAATTAAAAGTATATACTGTACTGTAAAAAACAATTATGATATTGATTTGTGTTGAGGTCATTTTTCTGCCACTAGATGGCATAATTGCATTTGTAAGACGTCGGTGACAGCTCAGTGCTTTTTCTTTTCATATTAAGAGCTATCTAATCTTTAACATGAAGTAACTTTTGCACATTTTCAAAATTGTGAAATACAACTTGACCCCATTCTCTACAAATGCATTATTATTATTAAATGTATTACTGCTCAATTGTGACGTGGACGTGTCTGCTGCGTTCCGACTGGAATTCCCCAAGTACAGGTTTTCCAAGTAAGGTGCGGTCATTAATAAAAAAAAATTAACTGACTAATTTTGACACCCCTAGTTTTTAATTTCCCCCTCTCCTGTACCGTAGATTGGAAACCTCTCAGTATGATGTGGTGCTGTCTCAAAGTAATTACCTGCGATTTTTGTTTTTCACTGGATATCATATTCCTTTAGATTGTGCAGTTGAATTGCAGGTGCATGCTTTGTTTAGAGACTCATCTTTGAGGTTTGAGGTGTATAATTGTGCAGGTGGGCAACCAGAGATAAACATGCTAATCAGTCAATGGATTTGAATGATGTGTGGGAAACTAGCCACATATGCCACAATGATGTATAGAGAAGTGGCTCAGCTCTTGCTGTGATTATCCATTGTGGCATTTTGTAAAGAAAAAAATGTTGAAGTGCCTTTGTTGCTTTTATTGTGCATGGATTCGCTTCCAGCTGACACACACCGTTCAAAAGAACCCACCTGGTTGTTGCCGCAAATCAATTGTGTTCTTTTGTGGTATTTTCCTTTATGTGCGGGTGTTAAAAAAAAAAAAAGTGCTAGAATACAACATTTACAAGTTTGTTAAAGCAGAGTGTTATCATGACCTAGCAAGTGATGTGTTTTGGGGGAACAAACATGCAGCATAAAAGCAATGTTTTGTTTTATCTTTTGTTACAACAAAAGGCTCAATGAAGCGACACAGTCATTGTTCAGTGTCACTGCTGGTGGACCCCCTCCCTCGCTGCCCCTCCCTCTCGCCATATCCTCCAGGTCCCCCGAGGCTCTATCGTCTATTGCTCAATAGCGTTGTCCAACCGATGGCGCCTTTGCTGCTCCGTTTGTCCTTCTCAGGCTGGACACTGCAGTCTGTTTAATATATTCACTTCCAGCACTAATAGAAAACATTTCCCTCTTGTGTGTCTTTTCCTCAGGGGAAAGAGCTGAATGCGGAACCACAAGGTAAATTCAGATTCGTTTTCAAAGCATCTGTTGATTTGATCAATCCCAGACATTTTGAGTATTCAGTGCTCTTGCCAAAAAGTTGGGTTTACACTTTTTTTAAAATTATTATTACAATAGTCTTTTATGTGTTTTTTTTACACTTAACGGACAAATCATTAGGTACACCTGCACAATCAGAGCAGTATCAAACAGTTCTGCTTAACAATATATTTATTGTTGTGCTTTGCTGTATTGTAGAACTGCACTGCATCATCCTGTGCCGTGTTTTTAATATTTTTCTCCTCATGTGATTCAATATGGTTCAATTTCGACCGCAAAATTAGAAATAGCTCTGTAAGATGCATTGCTGTTCAAATCCACTGCCACAACCACAATATTAACCAGCTCGATAGCGTTCATCTTGTCTACTTTTTATAATCGATTTTAGGTTTCTTTTGTTCAGACAGATGTTTTATTCTCCCCTGCGGTAAAAAGGGAGAAATTGTCTGACCTTGTTGACAGTTTCCTGTCACTGCAGCCTTCGTCAGAGTTGTCATCGCTTCCTGGTGTGACATGTCGAAAAACAGCTGATCGGGTCAGGAAATATAAAAAATAAAGGGAGTGTAGATTATATGTAGTTGATATTGTTAAATTAGCAACCTAATGTCTGTGTCATACTAAACTGAGCATAATATTTTTAAGCGCAGCATTTAATTATATATATATTTTTTTAATTGAATTGGATCACATTCTGTCGTGCAGTTGTATCAAATTTTTTGTCCAATAGGTGGATTTTACATTATATTTTATGCAGAATATTGTGATCAAGTTTCAAAATGAATGCCTCCCTCTCTTTCTCACACACAATCAAAAACAATGATGTCAAGACTACATTTAGTTTACTTTTGTATGTTAAAAAATAAAATAAAAAATAAAAGTGTTCAAAATGTTTATTGGAATTCATTTTATTTCCATATTTCCTGAAAAAAAGAGAATTGTTGATCAAACTAAAATTAATTCCTGCAATTGGTAACACAATTGAATTAAATGTATCCAAAGTTAATATATTAAGTTTGAATTAATTAAAATAAAATTAAAATTATAAATTAAAATAAAATAAAATAAAATAAAAGTAAAATTAAAATAATAATAATAATAATAATAATTAATGAACTCACATTAATTATTATTATTATTATTATTATTATTATTATTATTATTATTATTATTATTATTTTATTTTTATTTTTATTTTTAAAGATTTTTTTTAATTCAATTATGTTGGTCAACAATTCTCATTTTACAGTGTTTAGGGTCATTGATTTGATCAGTAATCTAAGTTTTTGCATTATGTTGAATGACCCCATCTTGGCTCATTTCAACTGTGCATACTCAGATTATATTGAACAAGAATTTTATTTATTTATTTGTTATTTTTTAAATGTAAATACTACTATAATTGTATTTTTCACTCCAGAATGAAACTATTCAGGATTAGCTTGAGGCTTCTAAATATGATGGCGGTGATATTCCTTCTATTCTTCGTTTCCTAGGCCCCCCACCCTTCCCCCTAAACCCCAGAAAATGCGGAAGCCTAGACCGCGCTCCGTCTATAACCATAAGATGTTTAACGGCAATTTGGAGACCTTCGTCAAGGTACCCTCTTGTGGTGGTAGTGTATCCCTGAGCAGTCCCTTGTGACTCCTGAGGGGGGGGGGGAGGCGGCTCCAGCCTCTCATCTTCCTTCTCTTCCTCATCTTGGCCTTTTGTTCCTCCACCTCACCGCGGCCCTTCGTCATGACGTAACCTTTGATTAACCTCTAATCCTCTTCCTCCCTTGTGTGGCGCTGCCGGTGCAGGCGGAACGGCAGTCGGCTGTCTCTTTATTCACACGCAATTTACTGTCTCTGGCTCATAAATCCAGACACTTATTTGGGTGGAAGGAGACATCTTGCTTTGTCCCTCACTGCACATGCGCGGCTTCCCTGTTGTTCAGTCCTTACGCTTGGCCTCCTTTAACCTCGCGAGGAGCTCATTCCTCATGATTGCTTGTCTAACTTTTTGCTTCTTTGCCCTCCTTTCTCTGCTATTCCCTGCTGTGCTATGCTGCTTTTCCCAGAGGGAGAAGGAATGCCCGTGCTCGCATCCAGGTACCTCTCTGAGAATATGCACTCAATGGCCACTTCATTCGCTGCACCTCCAATGCGCCCCAAAGTTTTATTATTTGCAGTATAAAGATCATGTTGGGTTTTGTCAAAGATGTGATAAGTCATTTATTTGTGATTTTTTTTTTTTTTGCAGTAGGGTGGAACTGTATTTCATCATACAAAGTAGAGAGCTGTTTTATAAAAGTAAAAATGGATTGAAATGTTGCTGTCAATTATATACATCTGTAAATTATCTTCACCAGTATTGTGAACTGACTAACAAAAAAAAAGATAAATTAACTAATGATAACAAAAATATTTACTGTATAGCGTACTTGTATGTCCTCTTTTAGACTGGACAGAGATTTTGGTTGTGTTTTTTTTCAACTGGTACAAGACAATGTATTTGCTAAATATTAGCGATGTTCGATATCACTTATTTTCAGACCTTTCACTAATACCGATACCAAGTACTGATACCACTAGTACTTTTGATCTATAAAATTCTCCCTAAAAAACAATGATTGATAATTTTAAAGAAATACAGATATGTCCCAAATATACAGTATATACCAATATAGCAGTTTTCCCTAGAATTACATGAAATTACTGTCAATTTTTGATTCTTCTAATTTCTAGTTCCTTATTGTAAAATGGCCACAAGATGGCAGCCAATACTAGTATTGTCCGTCGTGCAGATACCTTGAAATAAGGCCTAGTATCATCCTGATACCGGTACCTGGTATTGGTACACACTCATCCCTACAAAATATCATTCTAACATCAAACAATTGGCCATGAAAGGGTAATATTTTTCTTTATCGTTATTTCCTGGTTCATGTTCCTCCACGCTGCTGTTGTCTCTATATTTTTTGCTTTATAAAACCGTAAACCCTCAATAATGTTTGAATTTACCTCAGTCAATTTACAGTTAGTGAAATATGAGTTAAGCAGCCGTTTTTATTTATCTCAGGGGGCGGCCATTTTGCCACTTGCTGTCAATGAAAGATGACATTAATGTTGCTCAGGTAACAGCCAATCACAGCACAGCTTCATAAAACAGATGAGCTGTGTTGGTCGTTGCCTAAGCCTTGAGCAACTGTGATGTCATCTTTAGTCGACATCAAGTGGCAAAATGGCCGCCCCCTGAGATGGATAAAAACGACTGGATTTTGCTGCATAACTCATATTCCACAAATGTAATATTAATCAGAATGTTAGACTATTGAGGTCACACGTTATTGTCAAGGGATGTTTAAGGCTGACTTCCATTTTAAGGAGCAGAAATTGAGATATCTGTTTTCAAATGTAGGGAGTAAATGTAACAATACTACACCAACAAAGTATTTGGACTTACTTCCCAACACTGTAAAATGTGTCTAATGTTGTGGCCAATGAGAACAATTAACCCTTAATTTCCTGCTTCCGCTGGTTTGGATGCAGCATCCAGCTGTTTTTCTATCATTTCTGAATGTATTAAAAAAATAGCCTACAATCAATTTTTCTCTTATTTCAGGATTCAGGTCAACCAATTCCACTTGTGGTTGAGAGCTGTGTCCGATACATCAACCTCTACGGTAAGGCTCGCGTCTTGCTACGTCTTGAAGGCTGAAAAAGAAATCAAATCAAGACAACCCTCGCCTCTGAAGTGTGTTTGTGAACTATTGAATGAGTGCTTGTAACTTCGCAAATAGCTGCGGGCGCACAGTCTTGACCTGCTCCCCGGGGATTTGACAATCTCGTAACAAGGGATCACACACACACACACACACGCAGAGTTATGATAGCCCCCCCACATCCCAACCTGTGCTTTCTGTTGTCAAGCAACCCTCCTCACCCCCTCCATCCCCCACCTTCTTATAGCTCCGCCTCCGTCTACCTTCACATCTGTCTTCAGCTCATTGCTCGAGCCTGCGGGCCTCTCCCCTGGATCTGGACCTAATGAAACTCCAGAAAACTGATTAGTAGCCCTCTAACTGGAACCACATGCTGGTGCCTCACAGAGTAACCCCCCCCCCCCCCCCCCCTCCTGGAGAAAAAAAAACCCAGACAAAATAAAATATCTTCCTTTAGACTAGATTAGGTTGCCCATTTCATGTTGTCTGTATATCTGCAAACTATTCCTTTCAGGCCTGCAGCAGCAAGGCATCTTCCGAGTGCCGGGATCACAGGTGGAAGTGAATGATATTAAAAATTCATTTGAAAGAGGTGAGTGGCTTCTTGTTCTCATTTCGCTTGTGATTTGCTTGAAAGCCAAACGTTTCTGCAGCCCTGCTTATTCGTTATGATTCATCAGGAGAAGATCCCTTAATAGACGACCACAATGAGCACGATATCAACTCAGTGGCAGGAGTACTTAAACTGTACTTCCGAGGACTGGAGCACTCCCTCTTCCCAAAGGAGCGTTTCCTGGACTTTATTTCAACCATCAGTGAGTCACCAAGCAGAGCGGTTGTGTGTGTGTG
The DNA here is from genome assembly GCF_051991255.1 of Vanacampus margaritifer. Lineage (NCBI taxonomy): Eukaryota > Metazoa > Chordata > Actinopteri > Syngnathiformes > Syngnathidae > Vanacampus > Vanacampus margaritifer. The sequence continues at coordinate 11,792,004 of NC_135439.1, forward strand.
TGTGTGTGTGTGTGTGTGCAATCAAAATAGCCATAAGGGGAAAACAAAGTTTCCTCATCTCTCAGTTGACGCAAAGACGAGCGAAGTCAACACATGGAAGCAATCTGAACATCAGTGCTCCCTGTGTAATACTTAGCAGAGAGCCAGTAGGAAGAGAGAGGCGTGATAAATGTATCGTAGGCTGCAAGGCAGGATGGTGCATCTGTTAAAATGCAGAGTAACTTAACTGCCTAGCTAAAACGGAATGGCACTCAATACGAACACTAATGTCAGATGGTGTTTATTTACTGCTGGATCGGGAATTCGAATTTTTGTTTTAAACCTAGCCCTAGTTACTTGTGGATATTTTTTATTTTTTTATTATCATTTTTTTTAGTTGATCAGGGGCAGACAAAACACTTTTTTCTGTCCCCTTTCATTCTTTTGCTTTATTCTGAATTTGAATATTGCTTTAGGTTGTCTTTTTTTCTTTTAAAAATGAATAAAAAATGTGTTTAAAAAAAAAGCATAAAAGTACAATTACTGCAAAAATATGTATAGCACAAGGACACAGTTAAATTAATTTGAATTATCTTGTTTTAACACTGAAAGCGTTTTGACCGCTCGTTGTCATTAAATTTGTGTTGTTTTTGTGCGTTTAAAAAAAAAAAAATTTTTTATCATGGGCAGACAAAACAAGTTTACTTCTTTCTGTCTCCTTTCATTCTTTTGCTTTACTTTGAATTTAAATATTGCTTTTTAGTGTCTTTTTTTTTTTTAATGAAGGAAATAAATTGCTATTTTCTGTTCATAGCAGGGCTCTGTCCCTAGCCCACTATAGTTGTTGGAGAAACGCTTTTTTTCTGAGTACTGTCAAGGTGCCCTTGAACTGGTTCCCTGTTGTGGTATGCAACAACAAAAAACAATATACAGTAGATTGTGAATTGAATTCCCAAAATTACATTTTTTTAAATAAAATAAAGCAACATTGCTCTGACAGTGTCAATTAAAACTGAGCATTAACTGAATGTTGTGGGTATTTTCCTAACAAATCTCAAATCTCACCATCCCGTCATTGTTTATTTCCAACTGTGTTCCAGAGCTGGAGTCAGGAGCAGAGAGAGCACATCACATCCAACAGATTGTTGTGACGCTGCCTCGAACCATCATCATTGTCATGAGATATCTTTTTGCTTTTCTCAATCAGTGAGTTTCTTCTCGTAGCCTTTTTTTTTTCTGTCTCATACAGACGAGTCATTTCTTTGCACTTTCATCAAAATCGTTTTTGGGGTTAAAGCTTAGGGTTCTCACGTTCTTCCTCAAAAAACCATCCAAGTGTATCTTTACGGACATTGTTTTGTGCAATGGGCCATAGTCATGGCATACAATGTTCCGAGCTGTCAAAAGTGACTTAGGGTGAGCTGGGAGTTCTAGCCCAAACCTTGATTGATTAAGTATTTTAAAGGTGTGTTGGAATGTACTTAAGAGTTTTTCCATTTGATTGCTTTATACTGTATTTCCATTACATTGCTGCCATAGACATGGAATTTCATTAGAAACAGAGGACCCCCACCAGAAAACGGAGTCCTTTTAATCTCTAATAAAGCATATCTCTTTTCTTTCATTTTATATATTAGTTTTCAGTATTGTTTACAAAAAACATCGTTCTGCCTCAGTCTTTCCCAGTATAGTGACGAGAACATGATGGATCCGTACAACTTGGCCATCTGCTTTGGTCCCACGCTGATGCCCATTCCCGACAGCCAGGACCCGGTGTCATGCCAGGCGCATGTCAACGAGGTCATCAAGACTATCATTATACACAATGAAGTCATATTTCCCAGTCTACGTGAACTGGATGGCCCGGTCTATGAAAAGTGCATGACTGGGGGGGAGGAATATTGGTGAGTGAACTATCAGTATCATGGGCAACCTAAAATGTAATTTTAACATAGAATTTGATTCATTTGAACTATTTCTATTAGTTTAACATTGTTTTCCACTTTTGTTAACAAGAGTATGAAAACCTAGAAAAAAAATATTGTACTTTGAGAACAGATATAACATTTGTGATTAATCGTGTGTTAGTTAGTGAATTCATGCTCATGATTAATTATAGAAAAATGTTAATTCCCTGACGCTCCTAATTCTTAATCTTTTCTTCTTTCTTTTTTATTTAATTTTAATTTTAATTTTTTTGATTTTTAATTTTTAAAAAAAAATTATGAAAAGGTTATTAAAAATTAGGAGCGTCAGGCGATTACATTTTTTAATCATAATTAATTGCATGACGTCACTAGTTAACTCAATCAATCAATTTATTTGATTAATTTTTAAAAGAAAAAAGACAATAAAAACAAAATTTTAATTCCAAGTAAAGCAAAAGAATGAAAGGGGACAGAAAGAAGTAAAACTTGTTTTGCCTGCCCCTGATCAACAAAAAAATAAAATAAAATAAAAAATACCTCAGGATTAATCACAAATTTTATATCTGTTTTAAATGTTTAATTAAAAAAAATGTTTTCTAGGTTTTCATACTCTTGTTAACAAAAGTGGGGGGAAAATGTTAAACTAATAGAAATCGTTTGAATGAATTTTTGACGTCTATAGCCGTCAATGGCAGTGAATGAGTGAATATATCCACATCATGTTAGCTCAATACCATGTTAGTTTAGACTTTAATTTCCCTTGTGTTTCACTGCAGTGACAGTCCTCACAGTGAGCCAGGAACTCTTGATGAAGTTGACAATGGAACTGAACCACACACAAGTGATGAAGGTCAGTACCATCATAGTAGTCATTTCATTAATTTAATTGTGGTATGTTTCCTTATCTCATGAATACAATCATCAGCTTATAGGAAGGTGATGGAGGTTTTTTTTGCTTACTTTACTGTCCCAGACAATTTCAATGTTCTCCTTGAACACTCGTCATCGTATTAACAATATATACTACCTTTCAAAGAGTTTGGAGTCATTTAGAAATGTATTTATTTATTTAATTATTTATTTAATTATTTATTTGATTATTTATTTATTTATTTATTTAATTAATTATCTAATTAATTATTTAATTAATTATTTAATTAATTATTCTTTTTTTAAAAAACACTTATTTTTTTAACCCACAATTACGGTGTCTAAATTGTATTTATGATGTCCACACTACATTTTAAATGAATTTAGTGTTATCATTTTAAAAAAAAAAGGTGAAGGTAGTGAAATACTTCCAACACCTTATAGTATGCTTAGTTGTCTACACCATTGCAATCAATAGATGTATTGTACCTAATGTAGTGGCAGCTGTGATATGATGAAGACAGAATTCAATATTTTCATTAAAATAAATAAAAAGGACCCTAGATGGCATCCTTTTTTATACTTAGCATAGAACATTTTTAATTGTCAAATCAGCCTTGGTGATAGATTGATTGACAAAAAAAATGGACACTTTCTGCATTTACTATTTACTCTTTAGATAAAAAAATACCAACAGAAAGGATTTCTCATTTGTATCTTTTGATGAGATTAGGAAAGCCATCAGTACAGTACCTTATTACTAAATGCCTTTGACATAAAGGTCACTGAGGTTTGTGCTTTAACTGCTTATGATTTGAAAGATTTTGTGAGGGTAAACATTGCTGGCATGCAGCACTCACTGTCCTTGTGCGCGTGCAGGCAATTCTTCCTTCCATCCCTCCTTGCCCGCCCTTTGTTCACGTCAGCGTTTCTCCTGGGACTGTGGCTTTTGCAGAATTTATTTTCCACTGTGCTGTGGATCCACAAATTGCATAACTGACATGATATTATCAGTGCAGTTACAAGCTCGTGTCGCAACATCTCTTGTTGGACATGGCTGAAAACGTTGATTGCCTGATGTCGATTCTGAAAAATCTGCACTTTTTCTAGCTCCTACTTTTAACATTGATTCGGAGAGTAATCCTTACTTAATCCCCAAATGATTTACTATGTGGATTATGAATTATATAGTGTGATTGTGTTAGTTGTAAATCACACATGGAAGTGTTAAGAGACTGAAAAGATGTTGCTGAGAGATTCAAGAAAAAAATTGATTTATACATTTTGAAAATGATTCTCTTCTTAGATTTGATTGGACCGTTTCGAGGCAATACAGAGTCACCTGTTATTTTCCAGCATAATTTAGCAAGTTTATTAAGTTTTATCAGCTAATGGAACTTTCTGTTAAAATGTTGAATAAATAAATAAATAAATAATAATAATAATAATAAATAAATATGTTTAAATTTTCAAAATTTGATCATTCTTATAAAACAGTTTCTTACAGTAAAGGCTTCTCATCTTTGCTGAGAAGGTAGTGACAATACTTAACTATTACTGCCCTCTAGTGGTTGGCTAAGCAAAATGCATTGATCTGTGATACAACGACATGAAGGGGGGGAACCTTTCTCAAGCACATTAGTATTTGTTAATATTACTATTATGTCAGTAAATAAAAAAATAACAGCCATGCTAGTAGGCTAACAATACTGTATTTAATTTTTACTTGTGTTCAGCTCTTGTTGAAAAGTTAAAGTAAAGATTCCAAATCACACATCATGTCATGTTTCCTTTACAGACAGCTTGATTTAATCAAGTCGCTATGACACTTTTTTTTTGTACAGTATTATGTTTTACTGTTGTCATTGTATTGTTTTATTATTTTCAGAGGTTGAACAAATTGAGGCCATCGCTAAATTCGATTACGTGGGCCGCAGTCCCAGAGAGCTGTCGTTCAAGAAGGGAGCCTCCCTGCTTCTCTATCACCGGGCATCTGAGGACTGGTGGGAGGGCCGACACAACGGTGTGGACGGGCTGATCCCTCATCAATACATTGTAGTGCAAGACGTGTAAGTAACACGTCTTCCACTGTTGCTATTTCTACATAGATAAATAAATCTGCCTAACATATGATACAATAACCCCTTGAGATGGATACAAATGTATGGATTTTGTGGCTTAATTCATATTTGACATATGCAATATTAATCAGAATAGCAGGTTTAGACTAATGGGGCCGCATAAAACATATAATTGTAAAAAACATTTTTTAAATATAATAGAGGTGTCAGGCAATACATTTTTTTATCGTAATTAATTACATGACTTCAATAGTTAACTTACGATTAATCGCAAATGTTATATCTGTTCTAAATGTACAATAAAATATTTTTTCCTAAGTTTCCATACTCTTACTAAGATAAAAGTGGAAAACAACTAATATAAATATGGCTGCATCTTTTATTCACTGATACAGTAATTTCATAATAATTCATAAACATTTGTACTGTGTTGCTGTAAAACACAATTGTGTTGAAGTCACTTTTCTGCCACTAGATGGCATAATTGCATTTGTAAGATGTTGGTTACAGCTCTGTGCATTTTTCTTTCATATTAAGAGCTATCTAATCTTTAATATGAAGTAACTTGTGAAATTATACACATTTTTAAAATTGTAAAATACAACTTGACCCCAGTTTCCAATATATGTATATTATTATTAAATGTATTACGGCTCAATTTTGACGTGGATGTGTCTGCTGCGTTGCAACTGGAATTCCCCCAGTACAGGCTTTCATTAATTAATTAGTCATTAATCGCATTTTTTTTTTAAATTGTAGCGTTAAAGGAACTTTAAATTAACTCAAAATTAACGCACTCATTTTGACATCTCTTAATATAGTATATAAAAAGAATAAAGATAAAATAAATTTTGGGTTGAGCTTTTCTGCCAAAATGAAAATATGAAGTCGTGACACTTTATTTGCTTTAGTGGGCCACAAAAATCATGACATGAATTTATGCTGTAATGTATCTCATCCTGACTACCATGCTACGACTCTCTCAGGGATGACGCCTTCTCAGATAGCCTCAGTCAGAAAGCAGATAGCGAAGCCAGCAGTGGGCCTCTACTAGATGAAAAGAGTTCATCGAAAAACGACGGTGCTTCACCGTGTGAACAATCACCCGAATACAGCTTCGGAGGTGTCATGGGCAGGTCAGTAAAATGGACCCGTTCTCTTATTTTAAGTTAAGGTTTGCCGTGTGACCTGATGTGTGGCCTAATGCCTCGCCACAGGGTCCGATTGCGTTCCGATGGCGCAGCGATTCCACGCCGCCGCAGCGGCACAGACACTCAGAGTCCAACCCGAGTTCCCGACACCCCTCCGCGGGCCGCTGCCTGTCCCAGCAGTCCCCACAAGATGTCCGTCAACAAGGCGCGTATGGAAAGCCCAGAAAAAAGGCGACTGGGGACTTTTGGTAGTGCAGGAAGTATAAACTATCCAGAAAGGAAAACCTATCCTGAGGGCCATCCACTGAGGCCCATGTCAGGAGCCACTCGCCATAGCAGCCTTGGGGACCACAAATCTCTGGAAGCTGAGGCTCTGGCTGAGGTGAGGCTTATCGCTTCGTGCCTCTGCTATTTCCTTTCAGTTTGTAAATGTTATTTTGAACCCCAAAAAATACATAAAAGAAATCTAGTCATGTTGAAAATATACAAATTACATAGCTTCATCCGTCTCTCCTTGCCTCAACCAGGACATCGAGAAGACCATGACCACGGCGCTCCAGGAGCTCCGTGAGCTGGAGCGGCAGAACTCGGCCAAGCAGGCTCCCGATGTGGTCCTGGACACCCTGGAGCCCATGAAGAACCCGGTCAGCTCCGAGCCCGGCAGCCCCTTGCACACCATCATGATCCGCGACCCGGATGCAGCCATGCGGCGGAGCAGCAGTTCCACCTCTGAGATGATGACCACCTTCAAGCCGGCTCTCTCGGCCCGGCTCGCCGCCGGCCCTCAGCTGCGCCCCCCGCCCATGAGGCCGGTGCGCCCCCCTCCCACCCAGCATCGCTCAAGCAGCTCTAGTTCTTCTGGGGTGGGCAGCCCGGCTGTAACGCCCCCTGATAAGATGTTTCCCAGTAATAACACAGCAGCCGGGTCCGGCATGAATGTGTCCACCGATGGTGCGGACAAATCTGGCACCATGTAGCGAAGGTCAAATAAGGGGACTGCAACTCATGAGTAATATTTTTGTTATTGATTTAACCTGTGGATCAGAAAGTGAACCGTTAAAAATGCTTGGTCAAAAATTGGACCGACTCACTAATTTGGTTCAATCTACCCAACTTTGGGTTGTCTTAGATTTGGTGTCTGCAACCTGCTCTGGAGCCACATGTAGTCCCTCTCCTGTGGATCTCTAAAAAAATATATATATATATATAGAGAGAGAGAGAGAGAGAGAGAGAGAGAGAGAGAGAGAGAGAGAGGAGGGACAAAAAGGTAGACGAAATGTTTTTTTAAAATTACCTAAAAATGTCTCAAAAAAGTAAGTGGAAAAGCATAACCATAAAATGTCCATTAAATTGCCCAGTCAGAAAATGTATTTTTAAAAAGGCAGAAAATAAAATGTTTAAAAAGTAACTGTCAAATGTCAACAAAATGTCCACATTTTTGAAAAAAAAAAAGTCTGAAAATTTGATTTAAGGAAGAGCCAGGAAAGAAAATGTTCAAAAAGTAAATAAATGTCCAAACACAAGAAGGAATCCCGAAAAAATGTCCACAAAATTGCCCAAAAAATGCCAAAAAAATTATTGCAAAAAAAGGCAGAAAAAAAGGAAGAAGAGGCAGAAAAATGACATGTCCTTGAAATTGTCAAAAAATAAAATTGTCAAAGTATTGGCCTCTGCATATTTTTCTGTTATAATGTAATTCAAATTAGCACGCTCTTGGGCCCACAGTACATTAGACTAACACTAACAATGTTTCTTTCATCATAATCGTTGAATGTTTTGTGGCTCCAGGCAGATTTTTGGTTATTTATTTGGCCTAAAATGGCTCATTTGATAGTAAAGGTTGCAGACCTGTCTTAGATAAAACAACCCATTTTTTTACTGGTTGTTTTGTACAAAAAAAAACGTGTTGTATTATACAAAACAACCCATAAAGTTAGCAGGTCGGTCGAATTTTTGACCCAAATTGGGTTATTTTGGACCCAGCAGTTTTAAGAGTGTAGTGCTGAGTGATGATCTGTGAAATGTCCTTCAGCTCAGGGAGATGATAGTCCAAAAGATTTCATTAAAGAGTACATGGTGAGTGAACGAAAGAGACCGAGGCATGGGTTATTTATACCCATTGCATTGGGTTGAAGATTTGACACAGCATGTTGGGTTAAGATTTTGATCCAACAATGGGTAAAAACTACCCATAATGATGAGGTAAAACTACCTAGAAATGCATTATCAGATTACCAAGTGGTAATATTTACTAGGGCACAAGAGAACAAAGTGAGTTTTGAGTTCAATTGTTGTTTTTCATCGAGCTGGTACTGGGATTTTTTTTTTTACGTAAAAAAAAAATGCAAGTTGCAGAAGAATTTCCTGTCCAACAGTCGCTTAGCTTTCTAAACGCTTTGGGCAATGTGCGGCAAACTGATGCTTTATCTCAGTTTTCTGCCTGACTTCACTCGTATCTCTAGGAAGCTCCTGAAGTGGAGGGTTGCCATGGTGATGCAGATGGGGAGAGGGCTGCGGAGGTTGCGATAGGTTCAAGCTCCGCCTTCTTTAAAACCACAATACGCGTGCATTAACATTATAAATAAGTATCAGTTTTTACCTCAATTAAATATGTGTTCATGGAGTATGGACAATTGGAAATGTGTACTTGTGTGTATATTTCGACTGGTGGACAAATTCGTGACAACGCGCTTGTTAATCGAGCACAAGTCTCAATCCACTAATTGCTCAAATCCTCCAGTAAACATGTAAATACAGTAGGTCATTCTTTTGTAAATGTTTTGATTTTTGTACAGACTTAATATCAAAAAGAGAGATGGTTGACATAAAGGGTAGCCTACTTGAAAATATCTCACCAAAACGACCCTTTTAATCATTTTTAGTACAATACAAACAAATTCTCTGGTTTTATGAAATCACCGACCCTGCTGTAGGCTAGTGTGTGCTTTCAATCCAGTTGCTCACTGGTTGGATCGGTTCACCCTTTGTTATATCCTTGATGAAAGTCTTCATTTGAAAAACTTGAAGTGTCTCAGAGCGGCACGGTGCAGGAGTGGTTAGCACATTTGCCTGCTTAAAACCGGGTTCGAATGCGGGCTGCGTGGAGTTGGCATGTTCTTCACGTGCTTGCATGGGCTTTCTCCGTGTACTCCAGCTTCCGTCTGCATTACAAAAACATGCATGTTAGGTTCATTGAAAACTCTAAATTGTCCAGATGTGTGAAAAGATGGCGACCAGTTCATCATTCACGAGTAGGGAGAAACTGTATAGAAAATGGATGGATGGGTGCGTGGGAAAACTATTATGTTAAATAGAAAAATATCTAAATATGACACAGTGCTTACAAAATGGAGGCAGCGCAGCACACTATCAATTAAGTTCAGTTTATTAATGATGTCACGATGAAAATATTCTGAGTGACTCAGCATTTGTTAATTGAGTTGTTATGCTCTAATTTTTCTCATAACAACTCTGGAGTAAGCATCTAGTGCATGCTTTCTGCTGTAATGTCTGCACTATGGGGTAGTTGCCACGGATTTCCGACTTCCGGGTTCCACACACAGCGTTGTTTCCGGCCACTGATGGCCGCGTTCCAACACTCGCACCCCCACCCCTGTGCCCCCCAACCGCGCAGGGTGTCTCAACTCTTTGAAATGCTTTAGACAACCGAGACAGACTCGCTACACACTCGCACCCGTCGGTGGGAACGCGAAACCGAGGGGCACAAAGGCGGAAGCGCAAGAACTGGGACGCGGCCCTCACGTCGCAAACAGAAACACCTCCGTGGCACATACCCCATTGATTACATGCTTTTATGATTGGCTTTGGTAGATCAAACTTTTACTCAAAATGTTTCAATTCTATCTGGGCTGATATTAACAAATTAACCCGCTTGTAGCAGTAGAAATAACTAAGAAAATGTGTAATAATCAAGCATGCAAATGAAACCAGGAACTTTCTCAATGTATAATGTTATTTTTATTTCCTGCCACGTGCTGCCGAAAATAGACCATCCCCAGCTTTCTCACGTTATAGTGGTTAAATGCTCCCCCTTCTGGTTGCTGGTGGTACTGTCTTGTCATGAACCAATGGTGATATAAGGAGCACAGCCCATTTAATTTAACAACTTGTAAAAAGATATACTGCGCTTTAGTTGTCTTTGTCAAACATGACTTGCACTTGCACCTATTAAATTGTATGTACAAAATATGAGAATGTTCATAAGAGAACATGAAAATACAAGAGAATCATGTTAGACTGTTTTATTTATACAGCAAATGGAGCTGGACATCTCGAGTGCCTTTTGTGCACCACATTGGTTTTTGTTGTGTTTTTTTACTTTTGTATTACTTTTTTGAATACGTTGTCTATTAGTTGTCATATTTATTATGAATGTTAATTTTGTATAATTACTTTCTATTGCTGTTTCTGCAATAATTTGTCCAGGGTCATTATGAACTGCTTTTCTGTGCTGGGTGAGAGATAAAAGTAGATATAAAAACCACTATGCACCTAATCTACTGGTTACCAAGTTCAGTAGTCTTCTCAGAATATTTATTGCATCTTGTTGTTTTCCCGGTGACGTGTCTGCGCTGTGCCTGAGCCATAATTTCATTTTTTCTCTCCCTTCTCGTACAAAGCAAAGGCACGAATGAGGGGTACTGCTTGCAGAGCTTAAAAGGCACTTGGTTCCTCTGTGTTTTCCCCTACATGTGATGTAAAAAGTCATTTTCTCTCCTGAAATGGTTGCTGAGCTGGTGCGATAATATAGGTTTAAAAACAAAACAAAAAAAACACAAAAAATGCAAAACATTGCTGTAAGAGAGACGACTGTGCCTGTCTTGTTGTGATGATGGAATGTGAGTTGTTGTCAATCTTCTCTTAAATTGTTTGTTTAGTGGTGAGTGTCTGGTTAATTAGAAGCCTGTGATATACCTTACCACTAAGTGGATGTTGAAAACATGTGCATCCAAATAAAATCATTACTGCTCAATGGTGTTGTTTGGGTCATTATTGTATGGGCTTTTAAAGACACGGTACACTATGTTTATGAAGAACAAGATCCAATCCAAGAGAATCGTAAATTGACTTCTACTGCAGTACATAACAGCACTGTCAAAAATGGCAACCATTTTCAGATCTTTAGGCCGCCCAAATAAAAATAATTTGCCCATCCTTGGGTAAAAGCAACCCAATCAGGTTCAAATCCAGCTACCCAGCAAATTAACAGCACTCATCTGTGGTGTGTCAAATTTAGAAGATATAATTTGGACTTTACAGAGGCTTTAACAAAATGTTCATGACGATAGAGAACTGTTTAACTGCTTAAAGAATGTATATTAGAAACCTCTGTTGATGCCACTGCCACCTTAAATGTATTTTTAAATGACTACTTTTCTGCCTGTTGAACTACTTCGGGGCGAAATTAACTAACAGGATTGAACTTCATACCAGAAATGGCAATTAGGCTACTTTTTTTTTTCTTAAGGCACTTTTCCAAGCATGTATATATATATTTTTTAGAAAATAAGCACCTATAGCAAACTTGCAGTTAAAGTTGTGGCCACATGGTGGCGATCAAGCATAAGTTTACTATAGAAAGACTTGCGCGAGTGTTACTGATTGCGTCTGACGACAAACAAGTGTTCAGAAAACAGAATCCTGCATAAATTACACGATTATATCTCTCTTAGAAATTGACTTTATAGTCCACTGGCTAGAGTGACAGAGCATTAACAAAATCCAATTTGTTCCACCTGGCAAAGTACTGTTCAACAAGAGCATGTCCAACAAATTGAGCTCAACAAAAAAAAAAAAGCACAAATCTGTTGCTGTTGGGAAAGAAACTTCCACGTTTGACACCTTCAATATGTTTGTGAAACCTTGTTTGTTGCAGACTGATCAATTTCACTAAACATGAAATCAGATTCTTCAAAAAATGCCTGCCAGTGCCACTGGCTGTATTTGTTCCATAATTAAAACATAACCCAGCGCAAACGCAGCAATAACGTATAGTACAAGTCAGAGTGGAACAAAAATGATCATAAATGTAAATGTACTTCCTGCCTCCACCTTCACCTCCTCGGCCTCATCAACATGGAGGCTCTCTTCAATTATAGCCCCCCTGGGGGCGACTGGTGAGCCGACTGCCGAGCGATCATTCATTTTCCTAATCACAATGGAATTGTGTAAACAAGTGGAAGTCATGTTTAATTTATTTCATTTCAATGTGCATGTTTGCGTGGTAAGTAGCAACTTGTGTTTTCAGGTGAATTCCATTAAGTGATAGACCGTATGATGATGAAAACAGGCTCACATTTTAATGATATCAAATGAGGTTTCAATTAACATGATTGCACCATCTGTGGCTCCTACGTGACTCTAGAATATTTGTATTGTTTATATAATTTTCGAGGTGAGACGGTGAGGATATGGATTGTATGTCTGCCTCAGTCAATAGGGTTTGGGTTTGAATTTTGGTTCATGCCTTCCTGTGTTTTTGTTCTTTTTTTCCCCCTAGTGTTTCCTTCCACATTTCAAAAACTTGTATTTAGATTCATTGAGGGCTATAAATTTTCCATAAGGTGTGAAATTGACATGACAACTTGTCCAGGCCGTACCTGGCATCTTGCTTAAATTCAATTGACACAGACTTCAACTCACCCGTGACCAACGAATAATAATAATAATTATTATTATTATTATTATTATTATTATTAAAGTGGAAGTCAACTTTAAACATTTCTTGACAATAATGTTATATATGACCTCACTAGTCTAAACTTGACCATTCTGATTAATATTACATTTATGGAATAAGAGTTATGAAGCAAAATCCAGACATTTTTATCCATCTCAGGGGGCGGCCATTTTGCCACTTGCTGTCAACTGAAGATGACATCACAGTTGCTCAGGGATCAGGCAACAACCAATCACAGCTCAGCTTCAGAAAACAGGTGAGCTGTGATTGGTCGTTGCTTGTGCTCTGAGCAGAATTGATGTAATCTTCAGTCAACAGAAAGTGGCAAAATGGCCGCCCCAGGAGATGGGGGTAAAAACTAGGGGTGTGCCAAAAAATCGATTGTCATAAAAATCGCGATTCTCATTTAGTACGATTCAGAATCAATTTGAAATGTCCCAAAATTTATTTTATTTAAATTATCTTATACTGTCTTGCCTTTGTCTGTGTGTGCCTTTATTTGGAGCGCTATTCATGTTGTACCCGGTTTGGCCACTGAGGGGCAGTGTGGTTCCACGTGGTCTAATACACTGTTAAGTTGTAGCCACATTAGAGAGTAGAAGAAAAAAGTCACGATCAAGTTATTCCAATAAAAAAAATGTTTTCGGCGTGGAGCCGTTCTTTTGAGTGATAAAAGTGCGCTAATTAGCATTAGCGATTCAGACTGGAGTATATCATTACAATTCCTTGCACATCTATAGATTGAAGCAAAAATCTTTGTCAACCAAAGCATTTTGAATAAAAAAATTGTTTCTAATTGAAAATCGATTCTAAATCGAATCGCAGACCCAAAAATCGGAATCGAATCAAATCATGAGACGTTCAAAGATTTCCACCCCTAGTAAAAACGGCTGGATTTTGCTGCTTAACTCATATTCCACCATTAACCAGAATAACATATTTAGACCAGTGGGGCTACATAGAACCTTTTTTTTTGGGGGGGGGGGGGGGGGTTCCCCTTTAAACATCGGTTTTATAGCATTTTGTCCTCATCTTCGACAACAAACTCCACAAATATGCTAAAACTAATGATGATGGTACTGAGCAAAAAAGCACATGGTGTTTGTTTGTTTTTTAACAATGCCGGCGCCCACTGAAGCAGATGAGATGAATGCAGCACACATCTAAATGATGTATGCTGAAGGTCAGCCAAGGATTGCACTTTGATGCATTTTTATTACTAGAGAGAGAAGAAAAAAAAACGCCACTCTTACTTAGAAGTAGGAGCCTGGTTGAAAAGCGTCACGACTCGCTTGAATTGAAACAACTATCTCGCTGTCAAATTCACAGCCCACCCCCTAACCATTCCCCATCTGAAAGGTCACATGTGTATTGTCATTTGGTTCTTGCTAATGATGTTCAACATCATGTAAACGTACAGCAACAGACGCAAACCACATGACAAAAGCATCATGATCTAATCAGCACACGGCACTGGCATGTCGTTTCATTCCAGATGCATGTTTGGCTTCATCTATTGGGAATCATTTGCGGCAGTTCCGGCCCGAGCCACATGCAGGTCACACCTGTGCACTGCGTACAATAACAAGAGTGGATCATGAGCAACTTGCACCGGGCTTCATTAGGAGTCTCCTCATAGTGTGGCATTCCATGTTGTTCACATGCAACTACTTTACATTTTCAAAACTATTTCACAGATAATCTAATGCTGTCTGGATTTGGTTTCACAGGACGGCTCTATTCCCCTGGGCATAAGAAAGTTAATGAATTTGTTCCACCGATCCATGGTGTGCCGCGAGAACTCGCTTTGGGCGCACATTTAAGTGAAAACTCATTGTCCGCCCCCGCAAAGCCTCTTTGCTTCAAGACCCTCAACAATGCACAAAGCTGCAAGAAATCATGAGCTTAACTTCAGTGGATGTTTCCTAGATATAATTCTTATGTGGAATGCTTGATATCATTCACATCAAAGTGCTACACATGCCACGCTTTAGCTAAATCTATCTGAACAAGACTTCTTCCCGAAAGCGCTCTTCATCTTTTGAGATGACGCTGCAGGGCTCTGTCCTAGTGAAATTGTTTTTTGATGAAGTAAAAAAAAAAAGAGTTTGATTTCTACTTTAAATGGAAACAGCCCAAAAATCTAAATACCCACCAAAAAATCTATTTAATGGCATCTGATTAAATGGACATTGGTTCTGAAATAAAAAAAAAACTGTCATAATCTAACTTGAAACAATGAGCTGATTTGATCAGCCATGATCGAAATACCAACATTGAGTCTAACCCGCCTCTGCGCACTTACACACTAAGAAGGATTCATGCCACTCACGAAATATAGTGTCTGACAGTGTTCACAAACCTGAATGGTTTTCGGTCTCTGGATGTGCCCTGTAATTCACTGGTGACCAATTCGGAGTGTACGTCACCTTTTCTCTAAAGCGCCAAGCTTTCTGCAACTCTGAACACGTTATAGAAAATGGATAAATGAATGGTTATAAATATAAATGACAATACAGTATGATACCATTTTATTATTATTTTGTTATTTTTGTATACTGCACTCTTAATTTACCAGAATGCTCATATTGTTCTTTGATCTTGTGCTGTTAAAAAAAAAGCCCAATTTGTTTTAACCTGTTTCAATTTTAGTAAAGTATAGAAAATTCTGCTGTTTATTATTACTTGTGGCCTGAATTAATTACACAAAAAGTGGAAATAAGCTGATTCTTAAGATAAACTCATGATCTGAAAAACAATTCATTACAGGGTGTGCGTGCATATTTCACATGATTTCTCTTCATGAAGTTCAATGCGATAAAGCAGCTCATTTTCCATTGATCTAATCAGATATGTCTTCAAGGCCTGCAATTCCTGTGGGACCTTAACTTGCTGCGCTAAAATGTTATGTTGTAGCTGAAGTTGTCCAAGGGTTCTTTAATTCCCATAATGACACAACACTCAGATACAAAAAAGTTTGTTTGACCTTTTGACCTCCTCTTAAAGAGTCGACAACCTTAATAATGACTCATGAATGCCAGAAGAAATAGCATGCAGACCACATAATGATAATAGGTTTAAGTCTCCAGACTACTTAAGAAATAATCTATATTTTCATCAATTATCACTTCCTGTACGTGCAATCATTTAATCGCATGACCAAAGTCTAGGCCACTTATATTGTGATGACCCACCATTAGTTAAGCTGTCTTGCCCCTGCCTCACCTCCAGTTACCAGGTGCTTCAGTCAATGCTCTTTTTTTCCTTTTACCAACAATGGTAACTTTTACATGGGTTATAATTAATTTAATATAATACTGTGAATCACCATTGCATTATTAATGCTAAGGCTCCATGTGAATTATTAAATAAATATAAACAGTTTCTTTAACATCTACGATGGCAACTGCATGGACTGTTTGTCACGTTTACTAATTGTTCTATTTTAAAAAATTGTATGTAAGCTAAAAGTTAACCCACCTCTGGTTTTACATGTATTTTCATTCAATTAACTGCGCATAATATACAATTTAATGAGATTCGACACAAGAAGCCTTGGTTTATGGAAACACTAAAATATTACAAACAGCTCCCGGTATGATTCAAAGCAGTTATACACAACCACAATAACAAATTGTTAATATTTCAATACTTTAAAACGTGCTGGAATACCTCTGACACAAAGACGTAGCTGAGAAACTCCGACGTAGCGGAAGTCGTCAAATGACGTAGAAGGTGTTTGGCTTTCGAGCGGGACGAGGAATTGCGAAACATACAGAAAGTTTTGTAACAGTAAGTTCGGTACAGCACTTGTTTTATTGATCGAATATGGCCTTCCAAATGGGAAAAGATCCCTCACAGTATCTGGCGGCTTTGAAAGTAAGTTGGAGCTGTTTTCGGTATTTATTTTCAAAGTGTTTTGCTAGCTTACTGGCTAAATGACGAGTCGCTCTGACAGACAGGAGCTTAAAACGCAACTCTAGCTATTTGACAAATGTAACAAGCAGTTAAATGTGTTCACTGCTTTAAAGTATTTCTAACGTTGCATTGGCCATCGCTCTGTGTTTTATGTATTAGTGAAACAGTAGCGTAAAAAGTATCATTAATAAGTCAAACGGGGTAACTTGAATGATCATCATGCCGGTCTATGTATCATTACATACTTACTACAGATCTAAATATTTACATTCTTTCTCGGACATGTTTTCGTGCCATTACCAGGTTATATCTTTTCACGTTATGAAGGATGACTAACAATTGCCTAATTTCTTGTTTTGCTTTATTTTGCAGTCACCAGCAGCAACTCGCCACTTGCGCTATTTTGCCGTGAACTGCGCGAGAACTACTAAGTGCAAATTCTGCGCCAGTGAATGTGTACTTCATCCCGAAAGTGCGAGGACGGGGGTTCGAATCCTGTACTCTACATAAAAAAAAAAACTCGACAATGATAGATGTCTGTGTTGACAATAGCCTATATGCTCTGAGGGTTATGATTTGGGTTTGGCAGGTAATACCGGTCAGCCTATCTTCGGTGGCAAAACAAAATGAAAACTTTGTGAAAAGACACAGAAGCTGCTGATGCGAGGCAGAGGCGGTCCGGCGATTGACCAATTAAAGCAGTTCACGGCAAAAAAGCGATAGCAGTAGAGTTGCTGGTCCCGGCAATACTATTCACTGCTTTCTCATTTTGTTTTTCCTTTTCTGCAGAAGGTTGACACACTTTTGCGATGTCCTATTTGTTTTGACTTTCTCAACACTTCGATGATGACCAAATGCTCTCACAATTGTAAGTACAATAGTTGGCATTGGTATTTCCCAGCTTTTCGTGTTTTGTGTGGACAGACATGTACAATGGGTATATGCCACGGAGGAGGCGGGACTTCCGGGTTTCACACATCAGCGCTGTTTCCTTGTTGCTGTTTGTGACGTGTGGGTCGCGTCCCAGTGCTTGTGCTTTCGGCCTTGTGCCCCTCGGTTCCCATCAACGGATGCGAGTGTGTAGTGTGTCTGTCTCAGTTGTCCGAAGCATTTCAGAAAGCTGAGACACCCTGCGCGCTCGCTTCCATTGGTGGGAGAAGGGGTGTGAGTGTTGGAACGCGGCCAGCAGTGACCGGAAACGGCGTTGTTGTGTGAAACCTGTAAGTCGGAAGTCCGTGGCATCTACCCCATTGAGTCGTATTATGGCTAGAGGCTTTCAAAACTAACTAGCTGTCTATCAGCAAAGAATATGGCATTTACCTAATGGTTGAATTATTTGTTTCATTTCACAGTTTGCTCTTTGTGCATCAGGAAATTCTTTTCTTATAAGCTTCAATGTCCAGTTTGCAATGCGGTGAGTTTTAATCTTTACATGAGTTGATTTGCAGGAATCTCATTAATCCATATAAGGTTGTGGAAATGTAATTCCTCTCTTAGCAAAGAAAAAAAAACACTTTTATTCAGGGCTTGATTGGTAACAGTTTGATTGGAGCCACCTGGCTCAGGCAGCATATATGTAGGTCAGTGGTGCCCAAGTCCGGTCCTCGAGAGCCCCCATCCAGCCTGTTTTCCATGTTTCCCTCCTGCAGCGCAGCTGAATCTAATGATCTGTTAATCAGCAAGCTTTGCAGAAGCCTGATAACGATCCTGATCATGAAGCAGGTGTGTTAGTGGAGAGAAACATTAAAAACAGGGTGGATAGGGGCTCTCGAGGACCCAACTTGGGCAACCCCAGATGTAGGTGCTCCTGACTAATCCCTCTCCCTCTCTGCTCTCAGGTACTACTTCTTTGTTTGTTTTGTTGTTTCGTTCACACATTATTGCGCATACATTTAGCTACAAAAAATTGTTTAATTGGCCCGTATCATTCTGGGTTCCCTCATTTGGCCACAGCAAGCCGTCCTGCGACACCAGCTTGTTTTCCATGTCTCCCACAGCCAACACAGGTGTTTCAAACGATCAGCGAATCGGCAAGCTCTGCATGAAGCCTGATAACGATCCTCAGCTGTGCTGGCTTAGAGATACATGGAAAACAGGCTGGGTAGGGGTACTCGATGACCGGGGTTGAGAACCAGTGCTGTACTAAATGGAGGGATGAAGGTATTTTGCAGGAGGTGGAAACAAAATATAGAAAACTCAAAACTCTCCAATGATTATCTTGTTATATTTTCAATTTATTTTCCACCAAATTTGATAGTACAGTGGAACCTCCAAAGTCCAACCCCTCCATACTATGGTGGTATGGACTTACAGTATGCGTTTAATTCGTTCCATGACACAATTTACTCGTATTTCGCTTTTGTTAATGCCACTTTCTCCTTCTTGCTTTAGCAATCTACAGAGCAAGATCTAAGAAACAACCGTTCACTGGATGACTTGGTTGTAAACTTTCAAGCTGCAAGGTAAGCTGACTTCATTGAATGGTCACTGGGTTTTTACTGGCTCAAATTGAGGCAGAGGTGGTATGATGGGTGACTACCGATACCAGGTATTGGTGCCAATACCAATCTTATTTTAAGGTTTCGGTACTCACGTCGTTGACGATACCATTATGGGCCGCCCTCCTGCGGCCGTTTTATGGTCAGGGACAAGAAATTAGAAATGTTATGAATACAAAGTTGCCATTAACTTCATATAGGTCTTTCTTTAAAATCATTCATCATCAGTCATTTATGGGTGCTTAACCAGGGTTGGTTCGAGGGGACGGCAGTTGAAAATAAAAATGTTTAATGAAATTACAAACAGTTTTTCAAAAGATACATAATAACATTACATCACTATTCAACATTCACAAAACCATGTTAACAGTGTTTTCTTTATTTTGAAATCCGGTGTTGTCAATATAAGCACAAACCACTAAATCATATTAGCCATTCTCTACCACTGTTGTCAAGTTCTTCTTTTAAATCGTTTTAAAAAGACCATGCAAAAAACGCATTTTCTCACTACCATCAAAGACTGCTTTTGTTTGGCGTTTGCAGTCTCGATGTTATGTGTGAAAGATACCAACATGGGACGCGGTGTTTTAAGTCAACTTGCGACTTTTCCATCTTCCAAGGTTGTATCAGAGGCAAAATGGCAGCTGTGTGAAAAGGGTTTGTGGAAAGCCAGGACTGATGTGTGTGAAGTTTATCACCTGAAACACATTCTGGTTCTGATGTATTGACATTGACGTTGCCATGCAGC